>NW_006922845.1:129020-139095 GCF_000298275.1 Orycteropus afer afer | reverse complement strand
AAACTCTGAAACTTTCTCTTAAATATAGAGAAGCTAAACATACTGGAAGAAATGAAGATGTAAGAGTTGAACATATTTCAAAGGGCAGCTCGAAAAGACAAAGTAAAGCATTAGAGTGAAATGTGCAAAGACCTAGAGTTAGAGAGTAAAAAGTAAGAAAATTTTGGCATTTCTCAAGCTGGAAGAACTGAAGAAAAAATTCAAGCCTTGAGTATTATAAAATTCAGTGGGAAAGATATTGAAATATATCATAAGAAACGGAAGAAGATTGAAGGAATACACAGGGTCATTGTACCAAAAATAGTCAATTTTCAACCATCTCAGGAGCAAGCATATTATCAAAAACTAGTTGTGTTGAAAGAAGTCCAAGCCACCCTGAAGACATAGGCAAAAACCAAGACTTAAGAAATTGATGGAATACCAATTGAGATGTTTTTAAAAAACAGATGCAAAGTTTGAAGCACTCACTTGTCTATGCCGAGAAATTTGGAAGACTGCTATTTGGCCAACTTACTTGAAGAGACACATCTGTGTGCAATCTAAAGAAAGGTGATCCAAAACAAGGTGGATATTATCAAACAATGTCATTTTATCATGGTGTTGTTGTTGTTAGGTGACATCGAGTCATCTCCAATTCACAGTGACCATATGCACAGCAGAAATGCCACCTGGTCCTGAGCCAGCTCCATGTTACTTGCTATACTTGAGCCCATGCCATTGCCACAGTGTCAGTCCATTCTGTTGAGGGCCTTCTCCTCTTTCATTGACCCCCCACCTTACCAACCATGATATCCTTCTCCAGAGAATGGTCCCTTCTGACAACATAAGCAAAGTATGTGAGACAGAGTCTGACCATTTTCACCTCCAAGGAGCATTCTGGCAATACCTCCTCCAGGACAGACCTGTTAGTTCTTTTAGCAGTCCACGGTACTTTCAGCATTCTTTGCCAACACCACAGCTCAAAAGCATCAATTCTTCATTCCTCCTTATTCATTGTTCAGCTCTCACATGCATATGAGGTGATTAAAAATATCACAGCTTGTGTCAGGTGCACCTTAGTCCTCAAAGAGACATCTTTACTCTTCAGCACTTGAAAATGGTCTTTTGCATCTGATTTACCCAGTGCTATATGTTGTCTAGGTGCTCTGGTAGCATAGTGGCTAAGACACTTGCCTGCTAACCAGACGGCTGGCGGTTCAAACCCACCAGCCACTCCTCAGAAGGAAGGTTGGGCAATCCTACTTCCATAGTGATACTGCCTCGAAACCCAAGGAGGGGTCGCTATGAGTCAGGTTTGACTCGACGGCACATAACAACAACAACAACAAAACATGTTGTCTGATGTCCTGACTGCTGCTTCCATTGGTGTCGATTGTAGAGTCAAGTAATGTGAAGTCTTTCATAATTTCAAATTTTTCTCCATTTATAATAATGCTGCTTATAGGTCGAGTTGTAAGGATTTCTGTTTTCTTTATATTAAGATGTAATCCATATTGCAGACTTTATTCTTTAATCTTTATTAGTATGTACTTCAAGTCACCCGCACTTTTAGCAAGCAAAATTTTGTCATCTGCATGTCACGGGTTGTTAATTATTCTTCCTCCAACCCTGATGCCATGTTCTTCTTCATGTAGTCCAGCTTCTCGGATTATTTGCTCAGCATACAAATTGAGTTATTATGGTGAAAGGATACAACCCCAATGCACTCCCTTCTTGATTTTAAACCATGCAGTGTTTCCTTGTTCTGTTTGAACAACAGCCTCCTGGTCTGTGTACAGGTTCCTCACAAGTACAATTAAGTGTTCTGGAATTCCCATTCTTCTCAATGTTATCCACAATTTGTTATGATCCCCACAATCAAATGTTTTTGCATAGTCAATAAAACACAAGTAAGCATCTTTCTGGTAGTCTTTGCTTTGAAGCAAGATCCATCTGACATCAGCAATGATGTCCCTTTTTCCACGCCTTTTGAAACCAGCTTGTATTTCTGGAAATTCTCTCTCAATATGCTGCTGCAACCGTTTTGAATTATCTTCTGTAAGATTTTAATTGCATGTGATATTAGTGATATTTTTTTGATAATTTCCTCATTCTGTGGCATCACCTTTTTTTGGAATGAGTACAAATATGGATCTCATCCACTCAGTTGGCAAGGTAGCTGTCTTCCAAATGTCTTGGCATAACTGACTAAGTGCTTCCAGTGGATCATTGTTAGTTGAAACATCTCAGTCTGTATTCTGTCAGTTCCTGGAGCATTGTTCATCACCAATTCCTTCAGTGCAGCTTTGACTTCTTCCTTCAATCCCATTGGTTCTTGAACGTATGCCACCTCCTGAAATGATGGACATCTACCGATTCTTTTTGATACAGTGACTCAGGGTATTCTTTCCATCTTCTTTTGATGTTTCCTGCATCATTCAATATTTTGCCCGTAGAATCTTTCAGTATTGCAACTTGATGCTTAATTTTTTTCCTCAGTTCTTTCAGCTTGAGAAATGCTGATCACTTTCTTACCTTTTAATTTTCTAACTCCAGGTCTTTGCATGTTTCATTATAGTAATTGGCGTTGTCTGCTTGAACTACTCTTTGAAATCTTCTGTTCAGCTCTTCTTTCTTGTCATTTCTTCCATTTGCTTTTGCTACTCTTCACTCAAGGGCAAACTTCAGAGTCTGTTTTCTCATTTATTTTGGTCTTTTCTTTCTTTCTTGTCTTTTTAATGACCTTTTGCTTTCTTCATGGATGATGTTCTTGATGTCATCCCACAATTCTTCTGGTTTTTGGTAATTGGTGTTCAATGCATGAAATCTATTTTTAGATGGTCTCTAAATTCAGGAGGGATATATTCAAGCTTATATTTTGGCTGTCATGAACTAGTTTTAATTGTCTTCAACTTCAAGTTGAACTTTCATATGAGCAGTTGATGGTATGTTCCACAATCAGTTCCTGGTCTGGCTTTGGCTGAAGGCATTGAGCTTTCCCATCTCCTCTTGATGCAAATGTAGTCAATCTGATTCTTGTGTACTCCATCTGGCAAGATCATGTGCATAGCTACTGTTTATGTTGTTTTAAAAAAGGTGTTTACAATGAATAAATCATTGATCTTGCAAAATTCTATCATGCAGTCTCCAGCATTATTTCTGTCACCAAGGCCAAATTTTCCAACTACCGGTGATTCTTCTTTGTTTCCAACATTTGCATTCCAGTCACCAGTGATAAGCAACAAATCTTGATTGCAAGTTCGGTTAATTTCAGACTGCAGAAGTTGGTAAAAATCTTCAATTTCCTCATCTTTGGCTTTGGTGGTAGGTGCATAAATTTGAATAATAGTAATATTAAGAGGTCTTCCTTGGAGGCGTATGGATATTATCCTATCACTGACAGCATTGTACTTTAGGACAGATCTTGAAACATCCTTTGTGATGATGAATGCTATGCCATTCTTCTGCAGTTTGTCATTCCCAGCATAGTAGATCATATGGTTGTCTGATACAGCATGGCCACAACTGGTCCATTTCAGCTCACATAATCAGTCTTTATGTATTTCATTTCATTTTTTAACAACTTGCAATTTTCCTAGATTAATACTTTGTACATTCCATGTTCTGATTATTAATGGATGTTTTCAGCTGTTTCTCCTCAATTTGAGTTGTGCAACGTCAGCACATGGAGGTCCTGAAAGACTTATGTTAGCCATATCATTAAGGCTGGTTCTACTCTGATGAGGCAGCTCTTTCTTAGTCCTATATTGAGTGCCTTCCAACCCAAGGGGATCATCTTCCTGCACTGTGTTGGATAATGTTTCCAAGCTATTCATAAAGTTTCCCAGTGTTGTGTCAGACAGTCTTTCTCTGTTATTCATAAGGTTTTCCCTGGCCAATTTTTGAGAAATGGATGGCCTCCTCCTTCTTCCTATTTGTCTTAGTCTGTAAGCTGCCTTCAAACCTGTGCATCATATGCAACTCTGCTGGCATCTGAAACACCAATGGCATAGCCTCAAATCTCACAGCAATGTATAAACTTCATAGGATGATAAACTGACAAATTTGTCTGTGCAAGTACAATTTTGTTGAAGATCATCCAAAAACAATTACAGCAATATAAATAAAATAATAATAATAAAAAAAAACTCTCTGCTGTTAAATAGGATCTGACTCATAGAAACTCTTCCTTGGGTTTCTGAGGCGGTATCAACTACAGAAGTAGATAGCTCAATCTTCTTTCCAAGGAGTGGCTGGTGAGTTTGAACCACCAGCTTTCTCCCTAGCTGTCAAATGCTTTAGGCAGTACACCACCAGAGCCCCTACAGGGAAATGCCAGGTATTCAAGCCACATTCAGAAGCTGACTTACTTAGAACAAAATGTATTGCTTTTGTCAGATGTATCTTGGCTGAAAGGAGAGAATACCAAAAAGACACTTGCATGTGTTTTATTGGCTATGCAAAGTAAACTGACTACACAAACTAAACTGAATCCTGTCAACAACCATTTAAGTTATCTTGGAAGCAATTACCTCACTAATCACACTTTCTCAATAAACCCCATTCCTGGTTGATATCTTGATTAATGATTAAAGACTCAGGAGGGACAGTTTGTGTATTTGGACTTTAGGACCTCCATTGTAATTGTCTATTAGTTGGACGTTGCTCATGTCTTTTGGCCTCCCCACATGGCAACTTGCTTCATCAAAGTAAGAGAGAAAGCTAGCAAGATGGAAAACACATTATATATCTATATATCTACACATTTTTCTATCCATCTATACATACATGCTCACACACACACACACAAGCAAGTTTAACATAAAAATGAAAATATGATGAGGCCACTAAGACCTTAATTAATTTAAAACTGCCATTTTAGATGGAAAAAAAATTCACCATATTTACAACTTTTCATTGAGAAGGATGTGAACGGGATGTTTAGATAAGGATGGAAGGGTTTGAATGAGAACTTGGAAATATTGCTTACAACAGCAAATGATAAATCCTAAAAACCTATATCAATGGCCTTAAAGCTTTTAAATTCCAGATCATTCTCTGTTTTTAAACTACTGGTTATCTGATTAATAAGACTGAATTAAAGCAAACATTGAGGAAATACTCCCTAGAGATCAACCCAAGTAAGAATTACAATGAAAGGCCATCTATAAAATTTCTTTATCAATCAAACTTCATCAACGGTATAAGTCAGGTCTAGTGGAATTTGAGCTAGACAGAAATATAAAGTTAAAAAAAAAGAAAAGAAAAGGAACTTTTTGTTTTGAAATAAATTTAGATTTATAGACCATAGTACAGAGAGCTCCTATATGTTCTTCCATCAACTTGCCCTAATTTCCTAAATAACTATGTTACATTTTTCTAAACTAAGAAATTAACCCTGGCATAATATGAGTAACTAAACAATAATCTTTTTTTTCAGATATGACAGGTTTTTCCATTTCAAAATGCAATTGAAGTTAGCAAACTGCATTTAATCATCATGTGTCTTTAGATTCCTCAAAATCATTTACAGTTTTTCAAGAGTTTTACTTATTTATTTACTTGTAATGGCATTTTTTTTTTTTTTACTTTTAATAGCACAGGTCAGGTATTTTGTGTAAAATTCCTCTATTTAAGCCTGTTTAATATACATATATATATATACTTTTTCATTATTAGACTTTTGTTATAGATTAGTGAAAAGTTTACGGGAGTGATAATGTGACTTTTCTCATTTTATCTTATCACTGAGTAAAGGATTTGCCCACTTGTTAAGGTAGAGTCAGCTAAATTTCTCTGCTATAAAGCTACTGTTTTACCTTTTTGATATTTTATTCATTAAAAATGTATCACTAAGTCATGGCTATATGCAGGGGCAGGGCATCCAACTCTTGGAGGGAGGAACATGAAGATTTTTGTCAATATATGCCAAAACCAGCACAGTAATTAAAGCACATTTTGGTCGAGATATATTGAGGCTATGTAAGAATTCTGTTTCTCTTTAAAATTCTGCCCAGTAATTTTAGCATTCTTCAGGGTTTTTTCCCCACAGTAATTATTTCTGTTGTGTTCTAATGCATTTTCTACTTTCCTTATTCCTTCTACATTTGTTATAAAGAATCATTTTTTAAAAGAGGATTTATAAATTATTTATTTACTCATTAATTTTTTAAAATTTATAACAATGTGATAGCTAAGGTTATATGTCAACCTGGTTAGGCCATGATTTACAGGGGTTTGGGAGATATTGTGTAATCATCCTTCATTTGGTGATCTGATCTGAAAAACTTCCTTTTGAGAGGGGAGTTTCCTTGGGGCTGGAGGTAACATCCAATATATATGAATATATTTTTTTAAGATTTTAAGATTTATGATCCTGTATCCATCTCGTAATCCTCTGACCTCTGATTTTTGTATGTGATCTAGCAGCTTGCCACCTGACCTGCACATGTTGGGTTCATGAAACCCTGCAACCATGTGAGTTAGGAAAAGACTCCAACCTGATGCTTAGTCCACTAATATGGGATTTTCTGTCCAAATGCATGAGCCATTTCCTTGAAATAAATCCCTATATATATTTCTATATAAAGTTAACTGGGGGCTTTGTTTCTCTAGAGAACCCAGCCTAACACAATTATTACATGTTTATGGATACTTATTTTTTTCACTGAGCTATACACCAATGCTATATTTATTTTATTGTTCAAATTTTTATAGGTTTACCCACTACAGTCATGTTGACGTTTGTCTCCTTTTAACATGCACCATTTTTTTTTTTTTTTTTGGAGGAGGTTGGAGCAAGTTCTTATTTTCTGGCATTAGGAAATGCCCCAGGCTTATTCTGTATTTTACCTAGTTGGAATTAGAATCAGCCATTTCTCCAAAGATCACTAGTTCTTTTTTTTCTTTTAAAAGAATGCTATTTAGAAAACAAGATTTTGGTGCTAGGTGTGTGAATTATTACTTTAATGCCACTAAATTTTGGCATGCTCAGTGATGGAGATAGAAAAAAATATGTATTGATAGATAAATAAATGATAGATAGATAGATAGATAGATGCCATTGAGTCATCTCCAACTTGTGGTGGCCTTATGTAGAACAGTACAAAACATTGCCCAGTTTTAAATCATCATCGGGATAACTAGCATAGTGGAGACCATCACTGTAACTTCTATGTCAATTTATCTCACCTAAGATCTCCATCACTCTGGAAGTCCTTTATTTCACCTAAATAATGTCCTCCGTCAGTGATTTATCACCCAATGGCATGTCCAAAACAAACAAGTGAAACAATATTTTTTTGTGATCCATAATGTTTGCATTGGACATTTTCAGAAGTATATCTCCAGACCTTTCTACCTAGTGTGTCTTAGTCTGGAAGCTCCTCTGAAACATGTCCACAGGGATGACCTTGCTGATATTTGAGATAGTATTGGCATGGCTTCCAGCATCATAGCAACACTCAAGGCATCACAGCACAACACAATGACAGATGGGTGGTGGACATCATAAGAGCAGGAAGGACTTTATTTGGAAACCAGATTATTTACTGGTGATATCTAACTCTTTTCATGAGCATGTTTAAAAGGAATAGAGACCCCAATAAATCAAGAATCACTAAGAACTTCTATCTTTAAAGAATGAAAATGTAGTTCATCTTACCAGGTAAAGAAATCGAACCACTTTGGTGCTGGCTGTGTGCAAGGCAACTTGGAATGAGTGGAGGAAGAAAACGTAAGGCATTTGACTATTAATCAGAAGCCTGGAGATTCAAATCCAGCAGCCACTCCTCAGAATGAAGATTGGGTGATTTACTTCTAAAGTGATACAATCTCAGAAACCAAGGAAGGGTCACTATGAGTCAAGCAGACTTGATGGCAGTGAGGCTTTTCTTTTCTTTTTTTACAGCCCCATGGCCACTACAGAAAAGAAAACTACAGAAACTAGATGCATTACTATTATGTGCATATTACCCAACATTTTAGTTTATTTTCTTTTCTGATGTGCATTGACAGTGCTCAACTTTACTACACAATTTATTATATGGATCTTAAGACCTTGATGACTGATATTTACATGTTATAAGGCAGTTTGCATATCATAATAGTTAAGAAGACTAAAGAAATTTTGCTCTTCTTGGAGATAAAATGAGATTATCTTTCTAATATAGGCATTCACCTAAGTTAAGTATATGTATCAAGGGTTAAAATAACACAGTAACACAATTTCAGAGCCTCATCTCATTTTTGAATCTCACAGTAAATTAAGAGTTTATTTGAAACCCAGTCATATTTGTTGTTTTTTCACATTAATCTTCTTAGAGACATAGAACTGTCTTGATCACAATTACAGGTATCTCAATGTTCCTCAGAATTATTTTACATTTTAAATCATGTATCTTTTCTTTCCATATTGAACAAATGTCCGTATATTTTATTGCAAATAATTTTAGAGTATCGTTTCTAAATCATACCTATTCTATTTTCTTCATAAATGTGAATATATGAAACTTTCAAAATGTGTAAAATATATAAAATTCAGCTATTGAACATATTTTATTTATAGTTATAAAAAATATTTGATCAGACCATGGAGATATATTTCATGTAGTGTTATAGATTATGGAGAACAGCACTAATATTAGAATTTGAAAGAACTATTTAATACTAAGTTCTATTTTTCATTTCATTTTTTTCATTAAATTCAATTAATTATGCTGATAAAATTCACAAGAAAATTTCTGTAATTATTAAGTGACAACCTTTAACTTCTTTTGAACTTCATGATCAAAACTAATGAAGAGAGATTTATTCACAGTGCATAGTTCTGGGTTATTTTCATCATGAAGAATAAAGTAAAGCCTTTGATGTATAAATAATCTGTGACATATTCAGAAATGTTTCTCTCCTCTTCTCTCTTCATGGCATTTTGGTTCCAAATATCATACTGCTCATGAGTACTTCCTGACTATTTGCACACCACAGGTTTTATAGAAAAATAAGTAATGGCTATGGTTGCCCTATTCCATAGCAGAACACAAGAAGATAAGTAATTTCTGGTCTTACTTGTATTGCAAAAATGATCTAACAAATAGAGTGAGCATGACATTTAAATAAGCTAAAGATAATTCTGACAATATTTGTAGAAAGACTAAAATTACCCACCATAGGTTAGTGGAATTCTCAAATGTTTGATAGGAAATGAGAAGTTTCAAAGATCGAAGCTTCCACAGCATACATAGGAGCCAATCTATTATCAACAGGAATGTCATCACTCAGAATCACTTTATGCCTTGTCACTTCTCCTGACATTCTTGTGGAAGCTAACCGTGGCAACAAGCTGCAGAGCTGACATTTATGCTTTTGTCAGGATGACTAGTACTACTAAAACAAGCTGCCAAAATACCAGAAAATAATCAAAGCTTCTTGAAGTTAATAATAGAATATAATAAATAAAAGTCAACAATAATTGTGTGATCACAATCTATTTACTGAAATCAATTTACAAAAATTAAAAAATAAAGCTTATAATCTTGAGAATCGCAAAAATGGAAAAAAGGACCAGATTCATGTCACACTGATATGAACTTATACAAATTGATGTTTTAAATCTTAATATAATTTAAAGAGTATTTTCATTCCCCTTGTTAAAAGATTTAATTTCTCTTTTATTTTGAAAATACATAAAAAATAGGATACTAATCTTCCTAGGAAATAAGTTATAGTTATCAAAGATTTTTCCTTCCCTCATTAAATTAAAGGGGGTTATACATTTATACAGGGAGATTGGTGACAAAACAGTTAAGTGTTTGGCTGCTAATGAAAAGGTTGGTGGCTATAGATTACGCATTGGTTCTGTGGGAGAAAAATCCTGACAATATGCTACAGTGAAGGTTATTTAGAAAAATCTATGGGGCAGTTCTACTCTGCCAACAAGCAACACTATGTATCAAAGTGGATTCTATGGCACCTAACAACTGCATACAGTTGCAACTCTGACAGCATTACATATCTACCTTGAAAATAAGTTTCAACCAAAGTCATTTCATGAAAGAATGAATGATAAATGTGGTACACTAAAACTATAATAACATCT
>NW_006922845.1:124699-125890 GCF_000298275.1 Orycteropus afer afer | reverse complement strand
GAAGTGTAAACCCTACTGCAGAGTGTAGTCTTTAATCTTCATCAGTAAGTGCTTCAAGTCATCTTCACTTTCACAAAGCAGGGTTGTGTCTTCTGCATATTTCAGGTCATTAATGAGTCTTCCTCCAATCTGGCAGTCAAATTCTTCTTTATATATTCCAGCTTCTTTGATTATTTGCTTGGCATACAGAATTAATAAGTATGGTGAATGGATATAACCCTTACCCCCACCCTCCCTGATTTTAAGCCATATAATATTCCCTTATTTTGTTCTAATGACAGCCTCTTGGTCTATGTACAAAATTATCCCCAATATTTTTCCAAAGTGTAGTAAATTAACCCAAGACCTATGTATTAAACACAGAATTGTATGACAGCAATTATACTGGGTAATATGCAACACTGAAAATACTTACATGGCATTTATTAAATATTACTCTCAGGTTTTATTTTCCATTTCAGTCCCTGGGATTCAACTGTAATAACAGAAAAGTGGTATTAGTGTTTTATGTACATCATCCCACTTATTGTTCATGAATTTATCATTTGAACTATGGTATTTTCTTAGTATATAATTAGGGAAAAATCTCAGATTTAGGAAATTAGTAAAGGTTACAAAGTTTGCAAGTGGTAACACTGAGATTTCAGCCTATATCAGTCTTATTCCAACACTTTATTTTATCAGTCTGACTGGTGTGAAAACCAAAGTTATGCACTAATAAACACCATAGAATCCTTTTTGGACTCTATGAATATTTTGGCTCAGAAGACTCCTACATGCAGTTTTCTACTCTCAGAATTTTCTTTCTCATGTGGATAAGAAGTAAATGTAACAATCTTTTTCATCCTAAATGTGTCATTAGGTCTAAAAGTCATAAGAAAAAATCTCAGTCAATTGTGGTGGGACAGCTATTTTCACACATGATGATAAAGACTAAAAAATATGCAATAAATGTTAAAAAAATATTTTATAATACTGCCTTGAAAGTACAAAGTCATACTTCTGATTCAGAAAAGAAGACATAGAAGATTCAAAGGCTTTCTGTACTTCTATTTTCATTTCATCTTTAAGATACTTGTCCTCTATACTATAAATAGGAGCTCTGGTAGCATAGTGCCTAAGGCACTTGACTGCTAACCAGAAGGCTGGCGGTTCAAACCCACCAGCCACTCCTTGGAAGGAAGACAGGGC
>NW_006922845.1:115107-123664 GCF_000298275.1 Orycteropus afer afer | reverse complement strand
TATATAAAGAATACAGTTACCATACTAAAGGAATTAGTCAACATTCAATCATTTTCAGAAAGTAGCATATGATCAAGAAGGAAGTAGTCTAAGCTTCACTGAAGGAATTTGCAAAAAACAAGGTTCCAAGCATTTACAGAATATCCATTTAGATGTTTCAACAATCAGATACAGTGCCAGAGGAACTCACTCAGCTACCTGACCAACTGACTGAACAAGACCCATATTTGTGCCTGCTCCACAGAAAGGTTATACAACAGAATGCAGACATTTTCAAACACTATCATTAATATCACATGCAAGTAAATGTTTGCTGAAGATAAATAAAAAAACAACTGCAGCAGTATACTGACAGGGAACTGCCAGAAATTCAACCTGGATTCTGAAGAGGGTGTGAAATTAGAGATATCATTGTTGATGTCAGATGGATCTTGGCTTAAAGCAAAGATTGCCAGAAAGATGTTTACCCATATTTTATTAACTATGCAAAGGTATTTGACTGCATGAATCAGAAAAAAAAAAAAAAATGTAGATAAAATTGTGAAGAATGGGATTTCCAGAATAACTCATTGTGCTGGTGAGGAACCTGTACGTAGACCAAGACACAGTTGTTCAAACAGAACCAGGGTATATTACATAGTTTTAAATTAGAAAAGGTTTGTGTCAGGGTTGTATCTTTCATCAGAATTGTTCAATCTTATACGGAGCAAACTATCCAAGAAATTGGACTATATGAAGAACATGATGTCAGGATTGGAGGAATGCATACTAACATCCTGCAATATACAGATGACTGAAACGTGCTTGCTGAAAGTGAAGAAACATTGAAGGATTTACTAATGAAGATCAAAGTGTATAGCCTTCATTATAGATTGCAACTCAACATGAAGAAAGCAAATGTCCTCCCAGATGGACCAATCAGCAACATCAGGATAAATGGAGAAAAGTTTGAAGTTGTCAGGGATTTCATTTACTTGGATCTATCAACACCACTGGAAGCAGCAGTCAAGATATCAAGTAAGATATTGCATTGAGAAAATCTGCTGCAAAATACATCTTTAGAGTGTTAAAGAGCAAAGATGTAAGCCATGGTATTTTTAATAACTTCATATGCATGTGAGAGCTGGACAATGAATAAGGAAGACTACAGAAAAAAAAAATGATGCATTTTAATCATAGTGTTGGCAAAGAATATTGTATCATCATGGAGCTAGTAAAGCTGGAAGGTTGCTTCAAAGTGAGAATGATCAGACTTCATCTTTCATACATTTGTCATGTTGTCAGAAGGGACAAGTTCCTGAAGAAGTACATCATGGTAAGTAAACTGGATGGTTAGCAATAAAGGGGAAGACCTTCAACAAAGTGACTTCACACAATGGATGTAATGATGAGCTCAGGCATGGCAACCATTGTAATCATGGTGCAGGATTTGGCATGTTTCGTCCTGTTGTTCATAGAGTTTCTATTAATCAGAACAGATTTTCATGGCACCTAACAACATTAACAACAGTCCCTAAATGGTTTAAATTATATTCATTCAACTATTAAACATAAAGATTGGTGGTTAGAACACACACAGCAGTGTTGAAACAGAAAGACCCGACAATCTGCTTCAGTAAATATGAGAGTCTAGAAAACCTTATAGATCAATTCTACTTTGAAACACATGGGGTCACTGTTGTGGTTATGTTTGTGTCAACTTGGCTGGGCCTGGTTGAGTGGCTGGGCAGCTGGTGGTAGTTAATCCCCATGATGAGACTGGCAATCAACTCCATGGTGGGATCTATCACAATCAGTTGAAACTCCTCTAGCTCCAGTGGGCCAGGAGCAGGAGGCAGAGCTGGATCCCAAGTTTGAGGGGTTTTCAGCCAGCCCCTAGAGCCTGGCACTTTGAACTTGGACTTAAAGCCTCCAAATTGTAAGAATAAACTCCTGTTTGTTAAGGCCATCCCATTTGTGGTATATTTCTGTCAGAGTGGCACTAAGTAAACAGTCACCATTAGTTACAATTGACCCAACATCATGGGTGTAATATTTTTCTTTTGGAGAGCTTTATATTTGAATTGTTAATACTTCTTTTTCTCCTTATTACTAATATACTTATTTTGAAATTTGAATACGAACTCATAGAATTGTTGTATTAAGAGTTTGCATTAACAAAGAACCCTAGGGAGTTTTTACAAGTTTTTCAACCTGTCTAGTTCTTTTTTTTTTAATTTTAAAATTAATTTGAATATTTTCTTACTTAGGACATGCAGAACTTTTGTGTTTCTTCGTTACTCCTCTAAACTTTTTTTTAATCCATTTATATATAACAGTATCTCATCACTTCCAATGATAAGTGTTTGACTTCCATGTATCACTACTCTTTTGAACTAGCCTCTTAACCTGCAATTTCTAATAGAAAGTGGATGGAGTACCTAAGAATTATTTGTTTTCCATTTTCATTTATTTGTAAGTTCCTCAAAAATGTAAGAATGGTCTATTTAAATTTGTATTCCAAGAATAAATGAATGGCTTAAGGAAGTTTGTTTCATTCAGTTCAAATCCAATGCACCTATTTTCTGTATTATATCAGAGCTTAATTAGATACACTTTGACTGAGGCTCAGATTTATTGAGAAACCAATGAGGTTTAAATCTCTCTGCCCTTTGTTTGGGCCCAGCCAAGTCCCCAGGAGAGTAGTTAGCAATTTTGCTTTTGTGTAGACATCAGTCTTAATCAAACATAGATCTGAGTGTAGTGTGATATATCATGACTTAATACATATCATGTCTTTCTAGTAAAATTTACAGACAGACAATATTTTCAATTCTTATGTATCGCATAGTTTAAAAACCATAGTAGCTGTTTAAATAATTTATTTTAACTAAATCACTTAAGGGCATATGTGTATATATGCATGTGCTTGTGTGTATGTGTGTATGTGTGTCTGCAGGTGTAGCAGTGTGCATACAGAGACATTGTCTAACTGTATCCCAAATGATGTCTTCAATAAGGTTTATATAGTAAACAATGTTGGAAGATAGAGACGGTATCTCCTTCCAGAGCAAAGGGCACATCTAGTAACAGTTTTGAAAGATACTGTGTCTCCCTCTAGTAAAAAAGACAATCTTGTTTACTGTTCAGCATAAAATATGTGATTTCTCAGGATTCTTCTCATACAATACAACACATTGTATGTGCTGGTATTACTGTGCCCTTTCTGTTTTACTCTGTGGGAAATGGGGCATGGGGAATTGGAGCAAGAAAAGTGAGGATAACCAACCTATTGCTTTCACTGTGGATAGTAAACTGTCCCACTTCTCTGACCTAGGATGTATGAGTCTTTTTGTAAGTATTTTGTAGCAGCAACAGGCTCACTAGTAACCCTTCAATGATAAAAAGGTGCTGAGACCATTTGTAATTCTTGACAACTGAAGATGATGATCTACTAAAAAAGATAAGGATTTCTGAAAGGAGGATGAATTAATATTATGAAGGATTTGAATTTATAGTTAGTATCTTAATGTTGGTCAGCTTGGCAATAAAGAGTCCAGTTTGCCTGTTGATAAAAAGAAATCAGAGCAGTGAATGCAGGCGAAGCACTGTGGGATTCATATACAATTTCCTAAACAGTCCCCTGGTTATTGCTAACACCTAAAGCTGGAAGAGGAGCTTTTCTGGCTTATCTGGTAGCCACCTTCATGTCTGATTATTCTAATGATCAATACTAAGATTCATTCTTGGTGGACATAAGCTTTGTTTCCTTTCAAACGATACTCACAGAGATGTGCACCTGCATTGAATATGAAATGAGAGACATGTACATAGACATATGAGTAGAAACCATACAATGCTGGTTCTGTTAGGGGCCTAGGGTCATTGTGCATAATAATCCTAAATGTGGAATAACAATAGCTGGATCATATTATGTCTCAGCTACTCCTGTAGTTCATTATATCAAACTTAGATCCATTCATACAATGGTAAAAGATCCCCAATTTTTTGCCATGGATCCTGGCTGTATTAAAAGACTTTTGCTTCTCTCATAGAAATTATACTGATATAGACACTGCCCCTTGGAAAATAATAAATGAGGTATTAACTAGTATTTAAGGTTTTATTACTCTCATTTTGGTTTAAAATTTGATGCAGGTGACCAACTGGTGAAAAAGGAGTTAAATAGCAATCACTGGTATACAACAATTCTTAAATCTAATTGAGTACATATTAACAATCCTTTGGCTAGTGTTGAGTCCTACTCTGGGAGATGTCTTCCAGGATTTTTCCCAAACCATGTTCTACCTTTCTGAGTAAACCTTCTTTTCCATAAGAAAGAGACTCTTGGCAATTGAGTTACATTCTTAGTCTATTTTCTGCCTGGTAAATTTAGAGGTTTTTGCATTTTGTATCTAGTAGCCCTGGTGGCACAGTAGTTAAAGCACTTTGCTGCCAACCCAAAAGTAGGTAGTTGGCAGTGTCCTTGCATAAAGGTTACAGCTTTGGAAAACCTATGGGGCAGTTCTACTCTGTCCTGTAGGGTCACTATAAGTAAAATTTGACTCAAAGGCAATGTTTTTGTTGTGAGTGTGTGTGTGTGTGTGTGTGTTTTGGTCCATTTTGTAGCATTGCTGTACCTTCTTTTAGTGCAAGATCTTTGTGCTTCTATTAGAAGAAAAAAAAAAAGAAATCTGAGAAGTATTATGAATTTCCCTATGTATTTTATTGGGGCATACTGTATTATACAAGACCAGAAAAATCAAACCTACTGCCATCAAGTGGATTCCGACCCATAACAACCTCCATTGGGTTTCCAAGGCAATAAATCTTTATGGAAATAGACTGAATGATCTTCCTCCTGTGGAGCAGCTGTTGAGTTTGAACTGCTGACCTTCTGCTTAGCAGTCAAATGCCTTACCCACTATTCTATCAGAACTTCTATTACACAAGAGCCACTATTAAAAATCATTATAGTCTTTATGAAGTGGTTGATTTCTGGCATAAAAATCTGAACCTTTCTTTAATAACAGACAACTTAGTATTAGTGATGTGAAACCATAACTATTTAAATAGATTCATCAACCTTTTAGTTTAGAAATTTACAAAGGGTTAAGCAGAGAAAACTTCTCTGTCCCATGATCTACTCAAGAGTAACCTCCAAGTCATACAGACTGAGAGAGGGGAGTGATTCAATAATTGGAGAGTGGGTTTGAAAATATCAGATAGGATCTACCTTGGGGCATAAGCTAGTTTGCTTGGGATTCCTTATGATTGAGGATTAAGAGCAACTGTTTCAAGAATGTCTGGTGGATTCTGAGTTTCCTTATGGCCTCTCTTTAGCAATGACATAATGTCTTTTCTAATATAGTCATACTCCTGCTTAGATAGAAAGGGAAAGAGTAACAATTAATTCTTCTTTATGGGAGTGATTTCAAGGTACTTTGAAAGAAGACAATGTGAGATTGGCAGTAATTTTGCAACCATTTTAGAAAGTACAATGTCTACAACTAGTTGAAGCCAACATCTTTCCAAATTTAGGCTCTATGTGTCTTCTTGAAGTAATCCTTCAGTCTCAGGAGGCCTGCTCTTTCTTAATTGAGTTGATAAATTATTCATATATGTGCCAGCTATTCTATTCAAATTGGAGTCCCTGAGTTGTCCAAATAGTTTTGTTCTCTACTACTAGCTGAAAGATTGGTGGTTTGAAACTACGTATGCAGTATAAGATAGGACTGGAAATCAGCTTGTGAAATTCATAGCCTTGATATCCTATGGAACAGTTCTACTCTAAACAAGAATGCTGGCCAAGAGTTGAAATCTACTCAGGAGTAACTAACAACAACAACAATTTGTTGTTGTTGTTGTTATGTGCCGTCGAGTCAGCCCCGACCCATAGCGACCCCTCCTTGGGTTTCCGAGGCAGTATCACTACGGAAGTAGGATTGCCCAACCTTTAGGTATGTACATATCGAGTGTACACTCTTCACATCACAGTTTGTGTAATCTCTAATCATAGTCCTGGCTGTGCACATCCTAGACAGTTGAACATTATGACTGTTCATTTAGATTGCAGTGAGTCACTAAGATATTTCCAGAAAATTAACTCCTGTTACTGAATTCTTAACCTTCATTGTACCATCTCCTTTTTTTTACCTTGACACATATCACCATTAGGGATTAACTTTGCCTTGCTTTTATTTTCCTGGTTATAGCTCTCTGTAAGAATATAACATCAGGAGGATTACTATTTCTTTTGCTCATGGCTATTTCTATAGTTCCTAGAAGAATGATGGATTCATATCAGTCAGTCAACAAATATATTTTGAATACATAAATGGATGGGTGAAATAATACATAGTTCCTTCCCCATACAAGGAATTACAAAATGAATATAATGTCTCAATATTTTTAAATAAATCCCTACAAATTATTCTTTCTTTTGATTTAAATAAAGATGTTATTCATCAGAAAAATTACCAGGATATTTAAATTTTAAAATAAAAAATCTAGTTACATAAACTTTACTTTCACTGTTGTTGTTGTGTTAGATGCCATTGAGTTGTCTCCAACTCGTAATAGCCCTATGTACAGCAGACTGAAACACTGCTTGATCCCGTGCCGGCCTCATGATCCTTCCTGTCCTTGAGCCCATTGCTGCAGCCACTGTGCCATTCTTGCAGCCACCTTGTTGAGGGCCTTCCTCTTTTTAGTTGACCCTCTACTTTACCCAGTATGATATTCTTCTCCAGAGAATGGTCCCTTCTGACTTGATCAAAGTAGGTGAGATGATACCTGCCCATTCTCGCTTCCAAGGAGCATTCTAGCTGCACTTTTTCTAGGACATATTTGTTAGTTCTCTTAGCAGTCCATGGTCCTTTCAGTATTCTTTGCTAAAACCACAACTCAAAAGCATCAACTCTTCTTTGGTCTTCTTTATTCATTGTCCATTGCTCATATGCATATGAAGCGATTGAAAATACCATGGCTTGAGTTAGGCACATCTTAGTCTTCAAGGAGATATCTTTGCTTTTCAGCACTTGAAGAAGAGGTCTTTTGCAGCAGATTTGCCAAATGCAATACATCATCTGATGTCCTGATTGCTGCTACCTTTGGTGTTGATTGTAGATTCAAGTAATATGAAGTCTTTGACAACTTCAATCTTATCCCCATTTATCATGATGGTGCTTATTGGTCCCGTTGTGAGGATTTTTTCTTTTCTTTATATTGAGATATAATCCAAACTGACACTGTAGTCTTTGATCTTCATCAGTAAGTGCTTCAAGTCATCCTCACTTTCAGCAGCCACAATTGTGTCATCTGTATATTGCAGAGTGTTAATTAGTCTTCCTCCAATCCTGATGTGACATTCTTCATATAGTCCAGCTCCTCAGATTATTTGTTCAGCATAAAGATTGAATAAGTATGGTGAAAGGATACAACCCTGACACACTCCCTTCCTGATTTTAAGCTATGCAGTATCCCCTTCCTCTGTTTGAATGACAGCTTCCTGGTCTATGGAGAGGTTCCTAATGAGAACAATGTTCTGGACTTCCCATCATTTTCAATGTTATCCATGATATGTTATGATCCACAGAATTGAAAGATTTTGCATGGTCAATAAAGCACAAGTAAAGATCTTTCTGGTATTCTTTGCTTTCAGGAAAGATCCTTCTGACATCAGCAATGATATCCCTCATTCCATGCCCCCTTTTGAATCCAGCTTGCATTTCTGGGAGTTCTCTGTCAATATACTGCTGCAACCATTTTTTAAATATCTTCAGTAAGATTTTACTTGCATGTTATATCAATGATATTGTTCAATAATTTCCATAATCTGTGGGATCAACTTTCTTTGGAATGGGTACAAATATTGATCTCTTCCAATCAGTTGGCCAGGTAACTGTCTTCTAAATCTCTTGGCCAGTGTGGCATCATTTATTGAAAGATCTCAATGGGTATTCCATCAATTCCTGGAGCCCTGTTTTTTGCCAATTCTTTCAATATAGCTTCAACTTCTTCCTTTAATACCATTGGTTTTAGATCATATGTCACCTCCTGAAATGGATAAACATCAACCAGTTCTTTTTGCAGCAGTGACTCTGTGTATTCCTTCCATCTTTTTTTGATGTTTCTTGCATCATTCAATATTTTGCCCATAGAATCTTCAATATTGCAACTTGAGGCTTAAATACTTTTCTTCAGTTCTTTCAGCTTGACAAATGCTGAACATGTCCTTCTCTTTTGGTATTCTAACTCCAGATCTTTGCACATTTCATTATAACAATTGACTTTGTCTTCTTGAGCTACTCTTCAAAGTCTTTCATCTTGTCATTTCTTCAATTTGCTTTAGCTACTCTCCATATAAGAGCAAGTTTCAGAATCTCTTCTGACATCTTTTGTGGTCTTTTCTTCTTCTCCTGTCTTTTAAATGACCTTTTGTTTTCTTCATGGATTATGTTCTTGATGTCATCCCACAATTCCTCTGGTTTTCAGTCACTGGTGTTCAATGCATCAAATCTATTCTTTAGATGGTCTCTCAATTCAGAAAAGATATAATCAAGGTCATATTTTGGTT
>NW_006922845.1:112399-114443 GCF_000298275.1 Orycteropus afer afer | reverse complement strand
TTCTGTCATAATTGGACAAATGAAATGAGAAAATGTGGTCAATAAAAAGACAGGAAACCCTGAAATCAAAATTAAAGGAAAAAAATTGATGGAAAAAGAAAAAAAAAAAAAAGGAGAAATAAAAACAGTTAGAAATAGTTCACGGACATTTGCCATTTCATTTTTAATTGTGTAGAATATAATTTCAGGCATTTCGTAAAAGCAAATAATTTTATGTTTCTAAATCATTCTTGGTATGCTTTCAGAGAGTTTTTTCTTGGACAGTGGATAGTTGCTTTGTTCTCTCTTATAGTCACATTACACTACACATTTCTTCAAATTAACATTAATATTTGTAATCAATTATTTTCTGTTTATGTATAAATCAACTATATCCCCAATTGGACTGTAAGGGACATTCAAGGTGATGATGGCTAATATTTTACTATTTTATCATAAAGGATTTACTTAGGACAAACAAAAATATAAACATATTATTACATAAGCTAAGGAAGATGAGGTAATTTACTTCCATAGTGAGACTGCCTCAGAAACCCAAAGAGGGGTTGCTATGAGTCACGTCCAACTCGAAGGCACATAACAACAATGACAACAACAAATATACCTTTTGAAAAATAATTTCAGATATTTCCTACTGATGTGGTACTAGTCTATATATACTAAGAAACATCACTATAAAAACATATAAAAATGTTGTATAACACAATATAAATCCTTTTAAAGTAATTGATGAGATTTCATGAAAATAAACTTCAATTCATCACACCCAAATATGGTGTCAAACTCAAAGTTTTATTCTGACACTAACTACTATATCTGCTGTGTTGGAGAATTTTCCTTCATAGTAAGTGTTATTATTATATATGGGAATTCTCAGTTATATATAAAAATAGATAAAATCTTATAATGTATCCCAATTTAACCATCACTTAATACCTTATGGAGGAGTGATGGTGGCACTGTGACTAAAGCTTTGGGCTGCAAACCGAAAAATCAGCCGTTCAAATCCACCAGCGATTTCAGAGGGAGAAAGATGAGGCAGTCTGCTTCTGTAAAGATTTATAGGGGTTGCTAAGAGTCACAATCAACTCTATGGCAGTGGGTGGGTAACTCTATAGTGTTTTAATTACAGAAACAAAAATTTTGTTTTAATGCTCATGGGACTATGGTAGGTAATATCCTACAGGACAGCTGGAACAGAAATGCCATGTAAAATAGAGACACCTCAGGGAAATATCATGAACAGGTGACAACAGGAAAAAATCATCCCTCAACAAAGAACATAAATTGAAAATGTTCTCCTTAGACTGCACTATGTGTGAAAAAAAAAAAAAAAAAAGCTTCCCTGACAAATCATAATCATTAGTTTACTGCATTATCTACCTTGCTTGAGGAACAAAATTCAAGAGATAATCTGAAAAATGGTTCATGCTTCTTGACATCATTACCATTCTGAGCGAAGCAACACAAACTCCCCTAACAAAAATACCCTCTTCAAGCATGCTTTAAACAAAATAAATAAATGAATAAACACACTTCCATGAAGTCTATTCTGACTCACTTTTTAGGTCAGGGTAGAACTCTCCCACAGGGGTAAGTCTTTACAAAAGCAGACTGTCTTATTTTTCTCCAGCAGAGCGGCTAGTGATTTCAAACTGCAATTTAGAACAATAGTTTCTAAAGCTTCATAATAGATCAATTATGTAGACTTTTCAATCATATGTGTTTAATTATATGGATTCCCCTCCACACATCAGTAGAGCGACCACACCTACAACAGTAGATGTCTTTTCTGTCACCACTGGATTAAACTAGATTTAAAACACTAGATTTTAATCCATTGTAATTTTATAAGACTTCACCTATCATAAGCAAAGGTCAAATAGGCAATTTTAAAGGAGCTGTAATAAGAATCTTTCGGATCATCAGTGGTATTCCAAACCTTGTTATTCACACAAACATGCATTATCTTTGTTTTTGTATTAAACTGTGCTATAGATTGCTAACCAGAAGGCTGGCAGTTCAAACCCACCAGCCACTCCTC
>NW_006922845.1:109776-111687 GCF_000298275.1 Orycteropus afer afer | reverse complement strand
GGAGTCACCTCCGACTCATGGTGACCCTGCCTTGGATTTCTGAAGCAGTATCACTAGTAGATTGTCCAACCTTCCTTCTGAGGAGTGACTGGTGTGTTTCAACTGCCAGCCTTCTGGTTAGCATTCAAATGATGCCTTAGGCACTATGGCACCAGAGCTCCTAAATTTTACTTTCATTTAAAACATATTAGATTTCAGAACTAATTCATGACTGGGAATTGGAAGAGCTATGAATTATTATTTCAATGAAAACCATATCTCTGTTTGAAAAACAGTATCTTTAGTTTCAACTATACAAATCAAGTAAGTAGTCCCTTAGTGAGCAATCCATTTATTTTAGTGATTAAGAAAACCAAAAACAAAAACCATTGCCATTAATTTTGACTCATAGTGACAGGATAAAACTGCCCCATAAGGTGATGGAGACTGTAATTTTTATGGGAGACTGCCACATCTTTCTCCTGAAGAGGAGCTGATGGCTTCTAACTGCTAGCCCTTAGGTTAGCAGCTGAGTGCTTAATCATTGCACCACCAGGTCTCAAATCACTGTTATTAAACCTTGTTGTTGTTATTTGCCGTCGAGTCAGCCCCAACTCATAGCAACCCCTCCTTGGGTTTCCGAGGCAGTGTCACTACAGAAGTAGGATTGCCCAACCTTCCTTCCGAGGAGTGGCTGGTGGGTTTGAACCGCCAGCCTTCTGGTTAGCAGTCAAGTACCTTAGGCACTCTGCTACCAGAGCTCCTTGCTTAAACCTAGTACATATTATTGTAATCATACCTCTGGCATTTTAAGCTTCTATTTGCTTTTTGCTTTCTACTCATCCAACAAAAAAAATAATTTCCAACAAGGACCACAAAAAATCTAGCAGGATATATCAATGGTAATATCTTCTGTCTTAATCCCAGCATTTAGCCCATAGAAATTGAATTATTGTCTATGATGTTAGTGCTATTCAATTACATGATCCAATTCATCTGTGGGGAGACACTCGGGTGGTGTAGTGCCTATAGCATTTGATTGCTAACCAGAAGGCTGGTGGTTCAAACCCACCAGCCACTCCTCAGAAGGAAGGTTGGCCAAACTACTTCTGTAGTAATACTGCCTCAGAAACCCAAGGAGGGGTCACTATGAGTTGGATATGACTCCACAGCAGTGATTTTTTTATTTTTTTCCTTTTTGATAGTGTAATTGATAAATTCCTCTAAGCCATTTGATTCATTTCTCCACGTTACAAGAAGTAATATTTGATAACTCAGTTTCATCTTGGAGGTCATTTTCAAGTTTATATTTTAGTCAGCTAATCATGTAAAGAATTAGTACAAATAATAATTTAGTATTTCTGGCAAATGGAGTCATGTTGATAAGGCAGCCTCATCTAAAATTATGTCCCTTCCTTCCCAACCTGCACTTTGAAAATTGAGTATAATATTAGCACATGCATAACAAGGTTGTTATAGGAATTGAATGAATTAATATGTGCAAACCTCTGAGGAAAGATATCTGTTTAACAAATTATTGCTGTGCAAATGTTGTAATACAAAAATTCAGAGTACATAATTGCCATTGAGTGGACATTTTTGCAGCTCGTGTGTCTTCTTTTACCTTCTTTCTTGCTTTTTTATATATTTTTCTAGGTTTTTCAATTAACCATACTCACATCTAAGAAAAACTGAACTCAAAGTATGCCCTGAAAAAAGAGCTATGAGAGTGTCACCTGTTTCTTCATTTAATTTTTTCTTACAGATACTGTGGTCCTATAACTAATCTATATGTCATGCTTAATAATGTAAAGGATAAATCATATAGGTGCCCTCATGGCACAATGGATAAGGCATCTGGCTGCTAACCAGAAAGTTAGAAGTTCAAACCCACCAGCCACTACATGGAAGAAAGACGGGGTAATCTACTTC
>NW_006922845.1:105965-109146 GCF_000298275.1 Orycteropus afer afer | reverse complement strand
AAGAATATATGCAAAAATATGTATGAGAATATAAATAAAAATCAGCTGCAAGTAATGAAAATATAGTGCTTTTAAACAATTGAGGTTTATTTTATCTCTCATGTTGCAATGTACAGATATTTGGAAACTGGACTTGGTTACTGTAAAAATCCCTTCAGTAAAATAGTTTCTTTCTGCCTTTCCACTCCACCAATCTTAGGACGTTGGCTTTCTTTCTTATTATTGGTATCTTGTGATATACTGTAAGGAACTCTGGGTCACTATCATTAAAGCATTGGGCTGCTAACCTAAAGTTGGTGATTTGAATTCATCAGCCACTTGCTTATGAAGCAGTATGTTTCCGTAAAGATTTACAACCTTGGAATCCATATGGAATCATGACACTCTGTCCTTTAGGATCTCTATGACTTGGAATCTACTCACTGTCAGTGGGTCTTTGTGTGTGTGTGTGTGATGTGCTGATCTCTGCTGAATCTATATCCTCCAAATATGTAGGAAAGTCAGAAAAAAAAAGAATATTAACAGTACAAACATAATAATAACCTTATAGAATACATGATTATCAGTACAGTATGCTTCTGGGTCTCTTCTACTTCTAATTTAGAATAGGTGCTATCTCATACAGATTATTTCTCCAATATTTTCCCAGAAATAATGAGCAGTGTTCAGGTTACATGTCATTGATTAGAACAGAATAGTGATCCTTAGCCACAGGAAGCCTCAGTAAATCATTATTTAGTTGGGCATATTGCTTCCCTGAAAGAAAAAAAAAAAAAAAAGAGCAGCAGCAGAAGAAAGGGGAATAGATATGGATAAGATAGCAATGCCATCCTTCAATTATTTATAATACATCTATGAATTCTTAAATATACTAAGAGTGATTTTCTCTCAATCAGTTACATCTAAATGTTTCCTTCTGACTTCATTGACTCTACCCTCAATTGCAGATTACATCAGTTTGTTGACTATGTCAGACTCAACTCTGAATTGGGAAGATTCCTTTTGAAGCCCTCATTAAAGATGGAGAAAAGATTGGCAAATTGTACATTTTTCAGCTCAATGTGCACTACAAATGAAAGTCTATAAATCTGGGATAACAGGCATTCAATTTAAATTGAATGATTTGAAAATCCCTGACTATGATAAAGGTACCCATTGATTATTTATATAATTAGCAATCTTCAGATTGCTAACTGCATGTAACTGTATCGGTGTTAGGTGTCATCGAGTTGGCTCTGACCCATGGCTACCTATGTACAACAAGACGTAACACTGCCTGGTTATGTGCCTTCCTCACAATCGTTGCTATACCTGAGCCCATCATTACAGCCAGTGTGGCAATCCATTAATTGAGGGTCTCCCACTTTTTCACTGACCCTCCACTTTGTTGTTAGGTGCTGTCGGGGTGCTTCCAACTCATAGCCACCCCATGCACAGCAGAACAAAAAACTGCCCGATCCTGTGCCAGCTCCATGATCCTTCCTATACTTGAGCCCATCGTTGCAGCAACCATGTCAATCCATCTCGTCAAAGGCCTTCCCTTCTTTCGTCGACCCTCCACCGTACCAAGCATGACATCCTTCTCCAGGGAATGGTCCCCTCTGACAACATGACCAAAGTAGGTGAGATGAAGTCTGGCCATCCTTGCTTCCAAGGAGCATCTCGGCTGCACTTCTTCCAGGACAGATCTGTTAGTTCTTTTGGCAGTCCATGGTACCTTCAGCATTCTTCACCAGCACAACTCAAAAGCGTGAACTCTTCTGTGGTCTTCCTTATTCATTGTCGAGCTCTCATATGCATATGTGGCAATTGGAAATATCATGGCCTGTGTCAGGTGCATCATAGCTCTCAAGGAGACATCCTTGTTCTTCAGCATTTGGAAGAATTCTTAGCAGCTGACCTGCCCAGTGCTACACATTCTCTAATGTCCTGAGTGCTGCTTCCATTGGCCTTGTTTGTAGAACCAAACAACATGAATTCTTTGACAACCTCTATCATTTCTTCATTTATTGTGATGCTGCTCATTGGTTCAGTTGTGAGGATTTTTGTCTTCTTTGTATTGAGATGAATCCATACTGCACACTGTGTTCCTCAATCTTCATCAGTAAGTGCCTCAAGTCATCCCCACTTTCAGCAAACAAAGTTGTATCACCAGTGTATATCAGGTTGTTAATGATTCTTCCTCCAATACTGATGCCACCTTTTTCTTCATATAATCCAGCTTCTCGGACTATTTGTTCAGCATATAGATTGAATAAGTATGGGGAAAGGATACAGCCTTGACACACTCCCTTCCTGATTTTAAACCATGCAGTGTCTGCTTGTTCTGTTCGAACAATAGCCTCCTGGTCAAGGTACAGGTTCCTCATGAGTACAATCAAGTGTCTGGGAATTCCCATTCTTCTCAATGTTATCCACTATTTGTCATGATCCACACAATCAAATGCCTTTGCATATTCAATAAAGCACAAGTAAGCATCTTTCTGGTATTCTTTGTCTTGAGTTAACATCCATCGGACAGCAGTATGATATTCCTTGTTCCACATCCTCTTCTGAATCCAACTTGCACCTTTGGAAGTTCTCTGTCAATATACTGCTGCAAACGTTTTTGAAATATTTTCAGTAAGATCTTATTTGTGTGTGATATTAATGATATTGCTCTATAATTTCCACATTCTATGGGATCACCTTTCTTTGGAATGGATACAAATATGTATCTCTTCTAGTCAGTTGGCCAGGTAGCTGTTTTCCAAATATCTTGCCATAACAGAGTGAGTGCTTCCAGTGTGGCATGCATTTGCTGAAATATCTCAATGGGTATTCCGTCAATACCGGAGCCTTGTTTTTTGCCAATTCCTTCATTGCAGGTTCAACTTCCTCCTTCAGTATCATTGATTCTAGATCATATGTCACCTCCTGAAATACATGAATATCAACCAGTTCTTTTGGGTACAGTGACTGTGTATTCCTTCCATCTTCTTTTGATGTTCCCTGCATCATTCAATGTTTTGTGCTTAAAATCTTTCAATATTGCAACTCAAGGATTAAATATTTTCCTCAATTCTTTCAGCTTGAGAAATGCCAAGTTGTGTTATTCCCTTTTGGTTTTCTAACTCCAGGTCTTTGCACATTTCATTATACTAATTGGCTTTGTCTTCTCTTTCTGCTCTTTGAAATCTTC
>NW_006922845.1:86842-105669 GCF_000298275.1 Orycteropus afer afer | reverse complement strand
CCAATCCATGGTATTTTCAGGCAAATCTGCTGCAAACCTCATGCAACCTCATATGCATGTGGAAATTGGACAAATGAATACAGAAGACAAAAGAAAAGCTGATGCTCTTGAGTTGTGGTGTTGGAGAAGAATACTGAAAGTACCATGGACTACCAGAGGAATGAACACATTTGTTCAGTGTGGCAAACTGATTCTTCAGATGGTTTCTAAATTCAGATGGGATATAATCAAGTCCTTGGTTTTGCTTTTGTGGCCTTGCTTTAACTGTCTTCAGCTTCATCTTGACCCTGCATATGAGTAGCTGGTGGTCTGTTCCATGGGCAGCTCCTGGATTTGTTTTGTCTGAAGACATTGGGCTTCTCCATCACCTCTTTCCAAAGATGTTGTAAAGATTTTATTTTTGTTTGACCCCTGTATGTGTCATCTAGCAAGGTACACATGTGTAGACACTTCTTGCATTATTGCAAAAAGATATTTGCAACAAAGTTATTTTTCTTGCAGAATTCTATCATGCTATCTCTGGAGTCATTTCTGTAACCAAGGGCATATTTTCCAACTACTGGTGATTCTGCTTTTTTCCAACTTTCTCTTTTCAATCATCAGTAATAATCAATACATCATGATTACATATTTGGTCAACTTCAGACTGCAGAAATTATGAAGCAGATATAAATATGAGAAATATTGAAAAGTCTAGAAAACACTAAATATAAATCATTTTGGTCTAATTTTTCTTTTATGAATTTTTATTGTGATTTAGGTGAAAGTTTAGAGAGCAAATTCATTTTCTATACAGTAGTTCATACACATTTTGTCTCATGACATTGACTACAATTCCCTACAACGTAACAACTCTCTTCCCACTTCTTCCCCATATGACTGCAATTCCCCATAATGTAACAACTCTCTTCCCACTTCTTCACCATAGTTACCTCTTCCCTGTGTCCTTCTCTCCCATGCACTGCCCCCTCCCCTAGTTGTCTCCCTGTGCAAACACTGTCCTTCTGTTTTCTCATGATTGATCATTCCAAGGAGTTTATCTACCTGATGTAACTGTTCATCCCATATGCCTGTCTATTGTTTGTCTAGAAGCCACAGGCATCAGTTCAATTCCAGACCTGAATAGTGGTTAGGGGCCATAATCTTAGGAGTCTCATCAGGCTCTACTGGACCAGCAAACCTTTTTTTTTTTTTTTTTCCCTAAACATAGATGCATGAAATGCTTCTCCAGACAGTGGTCCCATCTGACCACATGACCAAACCAGGTGAAGTCTGGCCATTCTTGCTTCCAAGGAGCATTCTGACTGCACTTCTTCCAAGACAGATTTGTGCATTCTTCTGCCAGTCCATGATACTTTCAGTATTCTTTGCCAACCCCATAATTCAAAGGTACCAGCTCTTCTTCAGTCTTCTTTATTCATTGCTCAGGTTGCACAAGCATATAGTGATTGCAAATTCCATGGCTTGGTTTAGGTGCATAGTCTTCAAAGTGACATCTTTGTTCTTTAACACTTTATTTTTCTATTTTTTAAAATGTGTTTTATTGAAATATAATTTATGTACAGTGAAATACACAAAACTAAAGTGACATAGGTCGATGTATTTTTTTTTCAGTGTTCCTTCCACAACCTTACCACCCCTTGCAACCAACAGAGAAAGTTTCCCTCCATATATAAACCTTTCCTTGACCCTCCACAACAACAAACTAATACTATATTTGTCCTTCTGCAATTGGCTTAGTTCACTCAGCATAATGTCCTCCAAGTTCATCCATGTTATGCAGTGTTTTGCAGACTCTACATTATTCTTTAATGTTACATAGTATTCCATTTCATGTGTACCATAGTTTGGTCATCCACTCTTCCACTGTTGGGCATGTAGGTTGTTTCCACCTTTTTGCTATTGTAAATAGTGCTGTGATGAACAAGAGTGTGCATATATATGTTCCTGTCCTGATTTTCACCTGTCTAGGATATATATCTAGTAATAGGATGGCTGGGTCAAATGGTATCTTCAATTCCAGCTTTCTAAGGAATTGCCATACTGCTTTCCACAGTGGTTGCATCACTTTACAATGCCACCAGCAGTGTATGAGAGTCACAATCTGTCTACATCCCCTCCAGCATTTATTTTCTGTCTCGTTGAACTTTGCCATCAGTGCTGGAATGAGATGATATCTTTTTTTTTTTTTGTATCTCTCTGATGATCAGTGATGATGAGCATCTCCTCATGTATTTGCTGGGCACCTGAATATCCTCCTTGGTGGAGTGTTTATTCATGTCTTCTGGCCATTTTTCAATTGGATTTTTAATTCTTTGGCTGTTAAGGCATTGGAGTTTTCTATAAATTTTAGAGATAAGTCCCTTGCCAGATATGTAATTATCAAGTATGAATTTGTTGCTGTCATTTTGTTATGTGCTTTTTTGTGGTGTTGATTTCTTTGCTCGATATTATTTTCTGTGCTGAGCTCATTTTGTTTAGGAATCCTGCTATCACTTCCTTCATTGAATTGTTTTAGTATTTGCTAAATATTTGAGCTGGTCCTCTTTTTTATTTTGATGTGAAGGTTTATCATTTTCCTTTGAGGTTACACTGTGATTTATAGTTTTCTTCTCAAGTTTAGAACAGTCCATTTTATCTTGTAGTTGTCTTGAATTCCCTACCATTTAGAAGTTCTGTAATTACACAAATTTTTCCCACTTTTTGGTTTGTTGTTGTACTCATTTGTCAATTGATGTCTCTGGTTCCCACTTTACAATTTTGTACGCTTATTTCCTTTGGATACTTCCATAGCTCCGTTGGTTTCTGGGTTATGTCACCATGTGTGTTAATGGTCAGTTGTTTGCTGTTGTTGGTTCTCTGTCCAAAGGGCTCTGTTTAACATCTCTTATAAGGTTGGTCTGGTTCTAAAAATTCTCTTTATTTCAGCTTATCTCTAAATGTCCTAATTTCACTACCATATTTGAGGTATAATTTTGCTGGATACATAATTCTTAGAATTTTTTTTTTTTTTCAGGGTTTTATATATACAGTCCCATTGTCTTCTCACCTACATTTTTTCTGCCAAGAAATCTGAACTTAGTCTTATTGGTTGCCCCTTGTGGATAACTTTTTGTTTTCCCCATGCTGCTTTCAGGATCCTTTCTTTGTCTTTGGTTTTGGTGAGTTTGATGATGATATGTCTTGGTGATTTTCTTTTGGGTCTATCCTGTTTGAAGTTTGTTGCACTTCTTGAATGGATTATATTCTCATTTTTCATCATATCAGGAAAATTCTCTTCCAACAAATCTGACAATTTTTTTTCTGTGGTTTTATTAGTTTCTTCCTGTTCTGGAATTCCAATTACACATAGGCTATTCCTATGAATATATGAATTCCACATGAATCTAGACTTTCTTCATTTTTTTAAATCTTTTTTTTTCTGATTGATCACTTTCTAAGGGAGTATTGAGATATTTGCCTTCATCTCACTAAGTCTCCCTTCCATTGATTCAATTCTACTCCTTTGCCTATTCAATGTCTTATCTATTTCTGCAAACTTAGTATTAATCTTCTGGACTTCTATGCGTAGGTTTTGTATCATTTCTAATTTTTCATTTATTTTGTCATTTTGTTCTTGTATTGTCAGTGTTTTCCTTGATTTATCTCTCAATTCCTTGAAGACACCTAAATATAATTCTTTTGAATTTCTTATCAGGGAGTTCCAATATTGTGTCTCCCTCAGGGATGTGTTTTAATTCCGTATCCTGGTCTTGTATTTCTCCTGCTTTATCTTGCTTCTTTGTGTGGACTGCGGTGCTCTGTTGTCTCTAAGACATTATGACATTTTTGTGTTTATGCTTTATTGGTGATTATATGTCGAAGTTACTTGCCCATAATTTTGGTTTTGTTTGGATTTTATCTAAGTAAGCAGGATATTGTGCTCCTCTATTTCCTAGTTGGCAGCATTTATACAGGAGCTCTGGTGGCATACTGCCTAAGGCATTTGACTGATAATCAGGAGGCTGGCGGTTCAAACTCACCAGCCACTCCCCACAAGGAAGGTTGGGCATTCTACTTCTGGAGTGATATCGTCTTGGAAACACAAGGAGGGAGGTCTCTATGAGTCAGGTCCAACTCCAGGGTGGTGAGTTTGTTTTTTGATTAGCACTTATACACTCACCACCTGTCTCTTTTCCCATTATCAGCCTCTCATATGTCCCTGCTGTCCCTGGCAAATGGAGCTTATTTTTAGGTCCCTGGAATCTGAATGAGAATGCTGTCATTTTAAAATCCAAAATGGCTGCCACTTGTAAAGATTCAAAATGGCTGTGCCCTTGGTCACTTTAAATATCTAAAATGGCTTCCGCTGGCAAGCTTTAAAATAATGCACCCTCAGTCACTATAAATATCCAAAATGGATGATGCTTGTAAACAATCAAAATGGCTGCATCCCTCAGAGAGTGAAAAGTCTGCAGCTCAGGTTGTCTCCCTTCTTGCTGTTTCCCTTCATAGTCAAAGGCCACCAGCACAGTTGTTCCTGAAGCCATTGGTGACCAGGGCTGATCTTTAGGTCAATACTAAGGTCCCAACAGCACTTAGAAATATTCAGGCTGTTGGGCCCGTCAGAGTAGCTGACAGTCCACTGCTCCAACCATCTTCAAACTTGCTGTTTTTGTTCAGGTTTTTCCACTAGTTGGTGCCTAATCCACTTCTGAATACTCCCTTTCAAAGCTCGGGGCTTCAGGATTATCTTCTGTATCTCTGTCAATTGGTTTCTCTTTTTTCTGTTTAAGAAGGTTTGTGTAGTTTGTCTGCCTATTCCTCCATCTTACCAGAAGTCTCTCTGTTTTGGTCTAAATTGTCAATTGGAGTGTAGATAAAATAGTAGGAATTATTATCAATTAGAAATGTCACATTAGAAGAAAGTCAGTCTAAAATATGAAGGGTAGAAAATATCTATACAGCAATGCAGTTTATCAGGTGAAAGCAAGGGTATGTATCCTTGATAAATTGATCATTTTATCAATAGGTAATATACCACAATATCAAAATGAATATTTTAAGGGTAATTTGACTTTGACATTTTCACAACTTTGTGATGTTATAATTTGAGCCTTATGTAAATTTGCCCTGTCTTCCTTCAGCAGGGTGGCTGGTAGGTTTGAATCACCAGCCTTCTGGTTAGCAGTCAAGTGCCTTAGGCACTACACCACCATACCTCCCCAAAACAGGAAAGATACTACTAAAAAGGAAAACTGCAGACCAATATGCCTCATGAATATAGATGCAAAAAACCTTCAACAAAATAAATCCAACACCCATCCCTGATTAAAAACCTCTCAGCAAAATAAGAATTTTATCAACAAAATAAAGAGCAAATTGACAAAACCCATAGCCGACTTTATTCTCAATGGAGAGAGACTCAAAACATTCTCCTTGCAAAGAGAACCAGGCAAAGTTACCCTCTATCACCACTTCCATCAACACTGTATTGGAAGTCTTAGTCATGGCAATAAGGCAAAAAACAGAAATAAAAGGCAAATCTAAAATGGCAAAGAAAATTGAAACTACCTTTATTTGCAGATGACATGATCCTATACATAGAAAACTGAGGTACTCAGCAAGAAAACTACCCTAACTCAATGAAAATATCAGCAAAGTAGCAGAATACGAGATCAACATACAAAAATCTGTTGGATTCCTCTACATCAATTGTTAATAGCTACAAAAAAGAAAAAAAAAAAAAAATTAGGGATAAATCTTACCAATGACACAAAAGACTTACATATACAAAGAAAACTACAAAACACTACCATAAGAAACTATATAAATAGAAGAAGATGCCATGATCATGGATAGCAAGACTGACTGTTGTGAAAATGTCAATACTACTCAAAGCAATCTATATATTCAATGCAATCCTGATCCAAATTCCATCAACATTCTTCAAGGAAAAACGAACCTCTAACATCATATGGAAAGAAAAGAGAGCTTGGATAAACAAAACTCTATTGAAGAAGAAAAACAAAGTTGAAGGTCTCACACTCACCCATCTCAAAACCTGTATAGACAGCCACAGTAGTCAAAACATCCTCATAATGGTACAAAGATGGACACATAGACCAGTAAAACAAAATTGAGAATCCAGAAATGCATCCATCCACCTATGTATGATCTTTGACAAAGAGCAAAACTCATTAAATGGGGGAGAGATAGCCTCTTTGAAAAATGCTGTTGGCAAAATTGGATATCCATTTGCATAAAACTAAGCAAGATCCGTACCTTACAGTACACAAAACAAATCCAAGATGGATCAAAAACCTAAATGTAAAATCCCAAGCTATGAAGTTCACCAAAGATAAAATAGAGGCATAAGTAGATTATCAAGCACAATCCAAAATAGACAAGCAGTGGAAGAGAAACTAGATGACTGGAATATTTAAAAAATTAAATTCTTATGAGCATCAAAAGACTTCTCCAGAAGAGTAAAAACAGAACTTACAGATTGTGGTGGTGATGGGGGATATATATATATATATATATATATATTTGGCTTTGACATATTCAACAAAGGAGTTATCTCTAAAATTTATAGAAAACTTCAATATCTCTGCATCAAAAAGGTAAACAATCCAATTAAAAATGAACATGTACAGACACTTCACTAAAGAAGATATTCAGGCAGCCAACAAACACATGAAGAAATGTTCACTATCATTAACCATTAGAGAGATGCAAATCAAAATAACACGGAGGTATCATCTCACCCTAGCAATAATAACAAAGTGAAAGAAAACAGAAAATAACAAATGCTGGCAAGAATGTGGAGATATTGAAATCCTCAAACACTGCTGGCAGGACTGTAAAATTGTACAACCACAGTGGAAAACAGCATGGTGCTTCCATACCAAAGTTGAAAATAGAAATACCATTTGATCCAACAATTCCATTTCTAGGAATGTATTCTAAAGAGATGAGTGAGATCCAGGCCATGAATAGATATATGCACACCCATGTTCATCGCAGCAGTATTCACTATAGTAAAGAATTGGAAACAACCTAAGTGTCCATCAACAGATGAACACATAACCAAACTATGGTACATACAGACAATGGAATGCTATACACCACTAAAGAAATAGGAAGCCTTTACGAATCACATTGTAATGTGGATGAACTTGCAGGACGTTATGCTGAGTGAAATGCATTTATCATGTTGTTGTTTTTGTTATGTGCCATTGAGTCAGACTCAACTCATAGTGACCCCTCCTTGGGTTCCCGAGGCAGTATCACTATGGAAGTAGATCACCCCATCTTCTTTCCGAGGAGTGGCTGGTGGGTTTGAACCACCAGCCTTCTGGTTACCAGTCAAGTGCCTTAGGCACTACGCTACCAGAGCTCTCACATTTATCATAGATGGACAAATACTGTATAAGTTCATTTTGAAAAGTCAAAGAAAGTTTTATACAAGGAAAGAAATATACTTTGTTGTTACCAGGGATGGGATTGGAGAGAAGAGGAGGGAAAATTGCTGACTGGTTTATAGTTATATGTTGATTTGGGTGAAGGGAAAGGCAACATAACACAAGTCAGTGACCAGAACAGTTGCAATAAGGTAAAGGAGGACACAGAGAGATGCACAAAAAAATATAAATAACAATTCCACTTCTAGGAATGTACCCTAAAGAGATGAGTGAGATCCAGGCCATGAATAGATATATGCACACCCATGTTCATTGCAGCAGTATTCATTATAGTAAAGAGTTGGAAACAACCTAAGTGTCCATCAAGAGATGGACAGGCAAATACTAGTTCATACAAATTACTGCAATATCAGTAATAACAAACACTAGTCTGGGTGAATATGTATACAAACAGGTGAAAGATCACATATGGGCAAGAAAATGGGATTATACCCATGACCATAGAGAGATCTGGCTGATGATATTCCTAAATAAATACTTGGATGTACAACAAAAATATTCAAATACATTTTAGAACTAAAAGGGGACAAGGTTGGGGCATCTACCAAGCACCGTGAATAAGTGAATCACTGGGACTGTGGGCTCAGGACCAGGGTCTCAGGAAATATCAAGCTTGATTGGCACAACATAGTACATAAAAATATTGTTCTACAACCTACTTTGTTGAGTAGTGACCCAGGTCTTGGATGCTTACAAGCAGATATCTATGACATATGGAAACAAGTAGTCCAAGGGTCTAGTGAAACACTTCGAAACCTCCACCTACATGATTCTGAGACGAGAAAAACTACAGGGTGGCCGGCTATCAATGCCAACCACTTGGAAATTTTCAAGAGTGGAGCTCCTGTACAAAAGGGGAGGAAATTGTGAAAAAAAAAAAATTCAAAAACACAAAGGTGACCAGATTTACTGATAAGAGAGAGACTGTTGAAACCCCTGAGACCAAACCAAACCAAACCAAACCAAACTCAGCTGCTATTGAGCCACCAGCCACTCTGGGGAAAGAAGACTGTGCAACCTACTTCGGTAAAGATTTGCCTCTCAGAAAACCAAAGAGGGTCACTATGAGTCAGAGTCTGCTCATTAGCAGTGGGTTGGGTTTGGTCCAAAGACTCAGGGAACATATCTACCTATATAACCAATTGTAAATTTTTGTATTTTATTACTTAGTCTTTTGAAGTACCCTATAAACATAGTCTAGTACTATACCCACATAGACTCACATAAGAGTAATGATACTGCACAAACTTTTTCTAAGTAGAAGTTGGGAATTAGAACAAAATTCTAAGTCTTACTTCAGCAATTAATTTTCTCTCTGACCTTGAGAAGTAATGTAATCCCAATCTCCTTTTCATGTAAATATTAGGGTGCTCTATCTTCTTTAAAAATCATGTCAATTAAATAGGCAATGGTTTAGATCCTTCCAGGTGTATAAACTACTCCCTGAGTGTAAATTATATTGTACTAACTGCATTAAGTCACTAGTGCCTGAAATTCAGTAAATTACTGCTCTACTGCACTAAATGTTCCCCTAATGACTTGAAAGAATCAATGTACTTTTAAAAATATTCAGCTTAAATACAAGAAGGTTTGTAATGTTCTTTACAAAATTTGAAGAGATGTATGTTACCTATATGTGGCATGTTTTTCTCTGTACTAGTACAAAAAACACATCTGACAGGCAGCTTGAAAACTATTTAGGTTTCACAATACACCCACTGCTTTTAATTTATGGGATTTATTTAATGGGAATGAAAAAAAATGCAAGTTAAGGGTGTTATTTAAATTCATGATGCTAACCAAATTTCTGAAGCATAAGCAAAGGGTGTCCCAATACACTTGGTAGCATAATGATTGTCAAAATACTTGCTAATTAGTAATATCGAGAAAAATAGTTCATAGTGAATATAGTTATAGCCACACTTTCAAACTGCATGTAGTTTTAAGGCCTTAAAATAACACTCTAAGCTATGCTTGAATTAAATTCCTTTGATAGCTATACTATTTACTGAAAATATAATTTTTAAATAAGTAAGTACATGATTAATGATTCAAATGTTTTTTTTTTTTTTTAATTTGATCATAATGGAGTGTTTTGTTATTAGTTGTATCTATCTTAATTAATTTTCAAATCCATTGACGTGATTAAGAATATTAACCAATTTAAATGTAATGTAAGGTATCATTGGTCCTTACCTGAGTTATGACTACAACAACAAAACAATGAGTTTTCAAGTGCCTTCACATTTTAAAATCTCATAAATACAAAATGTAGACCTCTCTTTCTTCACAGTTCACCTAAAGATTACATTCTTAACTCTATTTTGTACCCTTTTCTTTTTATTTTCTTCTTTTGTGTTATCAATCTTCACTTCTAGTCAATAGCTTCACAGATCTAAAACTCCTAATATTTTCCAACAGACCCATATTTTCAAATATTCAAGAGAAATTTAGAATTTCATACATATCTGTCTCAGTATAAAGTGTTAAATAGAAAAACAAATAAATCTTTGCTGCTAAAACAGTTTTGCTCTCTTATAATTTCTGTTGCCAGGCATGTCCTTCATTCGTATTTCATATTCGCAAAAGTAATCCATCTAATAATCTAAGCAATATATTCTTTGATGATATTTGGGATTTCATAATTCCATCTAACTCTGGTAGCATGGAGTTCTGGTTCCTATTGCAAAGATCAATCCTGGAAGATCTATAGAAAGAAATATCATGGAACAAAATAAATAGCAGAGAAAATCATAAGAACAAAAGAAAACAAACATATAAAACATGCATGAATGTAGTACATGGAGAGCAGCTTTTCACTGATGTTTCATTTATGTAATGGCAGAAGAATGGGATAGGAGTGTGACTGTGGAAGTAAAAAAAAACAAAAAAAACAAAAACACGTTGTCATCAAGTAGAATCCAACTCATAGTGACCCTCTAGCAATCCTATAGAACAGAGTAAAAGTGCCCCATAGAATTTTCAAGGCTGTAAATCTTTATTTATTTATATATGTTCGCCTTACTCTTCACCCAGGAGCTCTGGTAGCATAGTGCCTAAGGCACTTGACTGCTAACCGGAAGGCTGGTAGTTCAAATCCACCAGCCACTCCTCGGAAGGAAGGTTGGGCGATCTACTTCCGTAGTGATACTGCCTTGGAAACCCAGGGAGGGGTCGCTATGTATTGGGTCCAACTCCATGGCACATAACAACAACAACAACAACAACATCCTCTAGTTAGCGGTTTAGCTTCACCACAACTGGTAACCATAAAAGAATATTTACTTTTGTGTGAAGCTTTTTCTTGACTTTTTCCAGTAGTAGTCTCATTGAATATTTTTCCTTTTTGATTGACTATTTTCACTTACCATGATGCCCTCCAAGTTCATCCATGTTATGAGATGTTTCACCGATTCATCATTGTTCTTTAACATTGAATAGTATTCCATTGTGTGTAAGTACCATAGTTTTTTGATCCATTTATAACTTTTAGGTTTTTTCCTTTTTTGCTATTGTGAATACTGTTGTGATGTACATATATCTATGCATATATCTGTTCATGTCAATGAAATAGAAAGGAAACCAAGCAGCACTCAGGAAGAGAGAAGCAGGCAGATTTATTCACACTAGTGGACCAGCTGGTGCTAGTGCACTAAAGCAGCTGGCCCCGAGGATAGGGTCTTTGGGGTTTTTACAGGGTCTGTAGGTTAGTGTGCAAAACTAGGCGGGGTTGTGGTGGCATTCTAGACAGGAAGCGGTTTTGAGCCGGGCGCAGCTTGAGCTGGGAGCTGTGTGCTGGGTACTGGGTGTTAGGTGCAAACGAGGAACTCCCGAGTGGGGAAGGGGAAACTGATGGAGGAGGGTAGCTGAAGTGAGCATTAAGGGAAGCTTGGGGGGGGGGGGTCTTTACTTCTTCATTCTCCCCTTTGATACCCTCCATCACCTCATGCTGGGCATGAGGTTATGGAGAGGTATCACTCATGAGTCTCAGTCTGTTGAAGTTCCTGGTATCCCTGGAGGGCTAGGATTCTGGCGGTGGTTTTTTTGACTAGGATGTTTTCTAGTCCTCAGTGGAGTGCCCGGAAGATGACTGGACCTATCATTATTAGTATGAGGATCCCCAGCAACGGTCCAAGTACAGGAAATATCCAAGGGAGCCAGGACGACATGAGAATCCATGCCGCTTCTTTTCCCTCCGTCTCTGCTCAACACGGTTTCGTATTTCTGCAACCTCAGTAGTTATCATGTTAGACTGGTTTATGAAATAACAATGTTCCTCTCCCAATACCTGACATACACCCCCCTTTTCAGCCAAAAGGAGATCCAACCCTCTCCGATTTTGTAAAACAATGGCTGCTAATGAGTTGATTTGATCCTGTAAGGTGATGATGGTGTCATCAACTGTTTCCATATCCTCATTTAGTGCCTTGGATAGTCTCTGATAATTTACCACAGAGGAGGTCAGGCCACCAGTTCCGGCTGCTAATTCTGCAAGAGAAAGAACCCCCACAACTGCCCCTATGGCCCATTTTGTGTGGGTTGTGTGTGGTAGGGGTATGCCTTGCTCCTCCAGAATTAGAGATTGGAATTTCTCTTCAGACATTATGTGATAATCTGGGAAGGTGTATATTGCAGTGCAGGTTAAGTTCTTAGGTAGACATCTATAAACCCTATTGTTGTCACACCAAAAGAAAGACCCATTGAATAAGCATTGGCTCTGGTTTAAGGTCTGGGTACTATTACAAGAGAGGTATTTAAGTGGGGGAATTTGTATGTCCAGCATTGTGATACTGTTTTGTTGAGGAGAGAGACTTCAGGTAGGGTTATTTTTAAGGAGGAGTTTGTAGGAGGAGAGAGGTCATTTGTGTTTATAGGGACAGAGATGGCTACATATGGAGTAGAGACCAAGGAAGTGCAGACCCAGCAGGGTTTGAAAGAGTTCTGGAAGGAGTTTCCTAGGATCTCTAAGGAGTAGGATAATGGCTTGTTCAGGAGTTTTCTTATTCTGGGAGAAATCAGTTGATAATGTGTTTTTGGTGCCTGAGCCTTTTTATGGGCCTGGGCAACTTTCTCCCTAACTGTTGTTGTTGTTGTTATGTGCCCTCGAGTCAAATCCGACTCTTAGCTACCCCTCCTTGGGTTTCCGAGGCAGTATCACTACGGAAGTAGGATTGCCCAACCTTCCTTCCGAGGAGTGGCTGGTGGGTTTGAACTGCCAGTGGTCTGGATAGCAGGCAAGTGTCTTAGCCACTATGCTATATATTTGTCATGAAAATCCCCTGTTATTTCTACTCCTCCTATAATGACTTTGGTTTCAATATAGTTCTTGCCAAGATAGACTTCCCTTTGGTCTCTTGTCATTCCTTCTATTTTCATATTCTCAAGGTGTTCCTGGCCTATTTTTCTGAGCTTGTTCAAAGCTTCTGCATCTGGTGGTTTGAACCCCCTTCTATGAGTGTTGTTGTTGTTGTTGTTAAGTGCCATCGAGTCATTTCTGACTCATAGCGACCCCATGCACAGCAGAACGACTGTAGGTAAGAAAATAGTAAGAGAAAGGATGGTTAATGAATGATTAAAATTCCAAATGTACATGATGCAAGGGGGAAGTAGGGAGAGTGTCTACTCAGTGGGGTTAAATTTCTTAACTCTATTAACTCCTGCCTATAATGTATAACAGCTTAGCCCCATGAATAAAAAACATATAAAAACATAACAAAATCCAAGGAGAATCCTCTGTCCAAAGGTCCAGTCAGGTGAAGCAACAGTTGCAAGTCCACAGGCAAAGATACTAATTATAGGCAAATAAAGAGGAAAAAGGACCAAAGGGCAGGGCCACTGCAATGGTGAAAGAACACAAAACAGTGTCTTAGGATGCTTTGCGGTGCAGAAGTTTCCCCAGTTGTCCAGTTAGGGGATGATAGGTCCACTTATCACCAGGCTCTGGATCCGATAGGGCTGCAGGTTTAACTCACCTGTGATGAATCCAAGCTTGAATTCCTGCAACTTTAATGGCAGTTGGGGTGGTTAAAATTACAGTATAAGTCCTGTCCCATCAAGACTGCAGAGGTTCTGCTTTCCACTTTTTCACCCAGACCTGGTCCCCTATTTTTATATGATGTACCGGGTCATGAAGGTGACAGGAATTTTTCCATGGATATATCTTGTTAGTTTACCCATTGTCTGTTCTAAAGCTTGTACCTGCTTAGCCTCCTGTATTCCATCCCATTCATTTAAAGACTGTATTTTTGGTATGATGGGTGGGGGCTGCCCAAACAGTATCTCAAAGGGGGACAATTTGTGTGGCCTGGGGGTACATCATATCCAGAGCAGGGCTAAGGGTATTAACTGGACCCAAGGGAGTTGTGTCTCTTGATGGAGTTTAGTTAAATAAGTTTTCAGGATCCTGTTGACTCTTTCAACTTTGCCTGAGCTCTGGGGTCTCCATGCAGTATGTAGTCTCCATTTGATCTTCAGTGTCTGAGAAAGTTCTTGTATTATCTTGGCCACAAAAGCTGGCCCATTGTCATTGTTTATAGACTGGGGCAGCCCAAACTTGGGAATAATCTCTTGTAGTAAAGCTTTCATAACTTCTTGGGTTCACTCAGTCCTTGTGGGAAATGCTTCAACCTAGCCTGAGTAGGTGCAGACTAGAACTAGTAGGTATTTATATCCTTTCCAAGGTAAAATCTACTTGTAAATCTTCAAAGGGAGTTTTCCCATAATACTGCACTCTTGGTGGGGATACCAGCCCTTGCTTTGGATTATGTTTTTGGCATGTTACACACCTCCGGGAGATTTGAGAACATAAACTGGTGAGGTGACCCAGGTATAAATATTTTTCCAAGGCCTCCTGCATCTTAGTTTTCCTCCAATAAGGTAGTTCATGCTGCTGCTTTACTAGAGGGAACCCGAGGTGGTCTGTCACAAAGACTCGTCCATCAGGGAGGACCCACCACCCCTCAGAGCTCTTGGTTGCCTTTTCTTGGACAGCCCACTGATTTTCTTTTTCTGTATATACAGGATTAGGTGAGAGAATTGGGGCTAACAGTATTTGGCTTGGAACTAAGGGTTCCTGGTCTGAAGCAGCTGCAGTCCAGTCAGCTTGGTCTGCCAATTGATTACCCTGTGACTCTGGAAAGGTGGATTTCTGGTGTCCTTTACAGTGCAGGACTGACACATACTGAGGTTTCCAGACTGCCTCTAACAAGTGGAGGATTTCTTCTTTGTTTTTGATCGCCTTTCCTTCAGCAGTCAGTAGTCCCCTTTCCTTGTAGAGAGCTCCATGGATGTGAAGGGTGGCAAAGGCATAATGGGAACCTTTGTGGACATTCACAGATTTTCCTTCTGCAAGTCCAAGGGCTCTAATGAGAGCCCACAGTTCTGCCCGTTGTGCTGACCATCCAGTGGGAAGCTGGTTGCTTTCTACAACCTGGGTCTGTGTTATTACTGCATATCAAGCTCGATGTTCTTTCCCTAGGATGTAGCTACTTCCATCAGTGTAGAGAGTCAAGTCTGGATTTTTGAGTGGCACATCAGTGAGGTCAGGCCGGCTAGCATATACAGTCTCTATTATTTTCTCACAGTCATGCTCAGGGGAACCTCTTCTGATGGGAGAAAAGTGGCTGGGTTTATTTTCCTCACAACTTCCACAGTCAGGGCAGAGTTATTGAGCAACAATATTTGATATTGTGTGACCCGAGCATTGCTTAGCCAGTGATGGCCCTTTGAATTCAATAGGGTATGGACATTATGAGGCACCTTAACATGGATAGGTTGGCCACAGTTTAGCTTGTTGGCCTCCTTCACCAGCAGGACGGTAGCCACAAGAGCCCTCAGACAGGGAAGCCAACCAGAAGCCACCGGGTCTAATTGCTTGGAGAGATAGGCTACTGGCCTCTGCCATGGACCCACAGTCTGAGTTAAAACTCCCAAAGCAACTTTATCTTTTTCATGAACAAAAAGATTGAAGTCTTTATAAGTGTTGGGAAGTCTGAGGGCCAGAGCTGCTGTTAGAGCCTCTTTTATGGCTTTAAGGGCTTGTGTTTGGCTCTCCCACCACTGGAAAGGGTTGCTCTGAGGTCCTTTGATTAATTGGTACAGTAGTTTTGCTAAGTCAGCAAACCCAGGGATCCAGATGTGACAATACCCTCAGCTCCCAAGAACTCACAGAGTTGTCTTCGAGTTTTGGGTATTGGTAGGGTGTTTATTACTTTCTTTCTTTCAGTCCCAAGTGATCAATGCCCTTTGGTTAAAATGAAACCTAGATATTTCACTTGTGGGCAGCAAATTTGAGCCTTGTCCCATGAGACTTGATACCCTTTTGCCTCCAGGTGCCCTAGAAGAGCCCGTGTCTCCCAGATGCACTGCATTTCTGTTTCACAGGCCAGGAGTAGATCATCTACATATTGCAGCAGAGTTACTTGTCATCTGTCAGAAGTGGTGGGTCGGTATTCTGACAGGTCAGCCACCAGAGCCTCTCCAAAGGCTGTTGGAGAGTTCTTGAATCCCTCAGGAATTCTTGTCCAAGTGAGTTGTTCCTTAGTGTCTGTCTCCGGATCCTCCCATTCAAAGGCGAATATCAGCTGGCTTGCCGGAGTGAGTCGAATACACAAGAAAGCATCTTTGAGGTCCAGGCAAGTGAACCAAGCTGCTTCAGGAGGAATTAATTCCAGCAGGATGAACAGATTTGGAAAAACTGGGTGTAAAGTCACAGTGCTCTGGTTGACAGCCCACAAGTCCTGCACTGGCCGATACTCCTTTCCCTCCAGGCTTTCACACTGGTAAATGGGGTGTGTTCCAGGGTGACTGACACTTGACAAGTATACCATGATGTAACAGTCTCTTTATGTGTGGTAGAATTCCCATATGGGCTTCCCAGGAGATAGGGTATTGGGGCACTCTGACAGGTATGGCTCCTGCCTGCAACTCTACAATGACTGGGGGTTGGTCATGAGCCAGTCCAGGTGGGTTGGTTTCAGCCCATGCTCCTGGGTAATCTCTTTGTAGATGGTAGGGGTCCTTCTTCAGGTGCTTTGGGTTTTCTTTTTCATGGAGTCTCTACTCCTCTGTTAACTGTGAGAGTTAAGATTATTGTTGGGGGAGGGGTTAGGGTCAGTGTTGTCCTCTTCCTCAGTCAGAAACTGATTTCAGCTCCCAGCTTGGTGAGCAAGTCTCTCCCTACTTGGGGCATGGGGCACTCCAATATGTAGAGAAATTCATGCTGCACCTGATGACCCCCAGTACACATGTCCTTGGTTGCAAAAAGAGCTTATTTTTCTGCACTCCCGTGGCTCCTGTTACAGTCACTGTTTTATTGGTGAAGGATCCAGTTGGGGCCGTGACCATTGAATGTTCAGCTCCCGTGTCAACGAGGAACCTGATAGAATGGCCCCCAACATTCATTGTGACCATGAGCTCCTGGGGGCCCAATGTGAAAGAGCCTGGTCTGTCCTAATCCAAGTCTTCTCCAGTCAGAGCCAGAAGGTAGGTCTGTGGCTCTGGTCGATATGTTGGAAGTCTTCTTTGTTTTGTTTCCTGAAACTTTTGGGGTTTGTTGGGACAAGTGCATGCCCAGTGCCCTTCCTCTTTGCAGCGGGCACATAGGTTGGGCCTCAAAGGAGGTCTAAGTGGCCCCAGATCTTCCAAAGGTCTGGTCTCAAGCAAGGATGGCTGTCCCACCATAGCTGCAGCAATGAGAGCAGCTTTCCATTGCATCTTCTCTACCTCTTTTTGGGCCTCCTTGTCTCCATTGGTGAACTCCCAGTTGGCCACTTCTATCAGCTGGGTGATATTCATTCTGCAAATCCATCCAATTTCTGCAATTTCTTCCGAATATCCTCTGTGGACTGAGCGACAAAAGTGGCATTCACCAGGGTCTGATATTCTGGGGCGTCAGGATTGAAGGGAGTCCATATACGATATGCCTCACAAAGTCTCTCATAAAATTCTGAGGGTGGTTCATTTACCCCTTGAAGTATTGTCTGCACTTTGTTAATGTTGGTCTGTCTTTTGGCTCCAGATTTTATGCCCTCCCTGTATTTCTGGAGGTGTCTTTTGCCTTCCTCTGAATTAAAGTTCCAATTGGGTCAAGTCTCAGGGAGGTTCTTCTGAATGTACCCATCAGTGTCTAATATTCCTGCTGGTGGATTCTCTTGTAGCCACCTTCAGGCTCCCTCCATGACTCTCCATCTCTCTTCAGTAGTAAATAGACTGAAAAAGAGTTGGTGGATATCATCCCAGGTGGGTTGGTGAGTGCTGAAAATGGTTTCAGCCAACTCTGTAATGGCTTGGGTTTTTTCTGAATAGGAAAGGGTATGGTGTTTCCAATTCAGTAAATCCACCATGGTGAAAGGCTGGTAGTAGAAAACCGGCTGCCCTGGAGTAATTTGGCTGTCTGCATTCACCATAGGGACTCTTCTCGTCTCCCTCAGGGGTAACTGGAGGGCTTCCTGGATGACTGAATGATGAGGAGCCTCAGGTTGGTCCACAGCTGGTGGGCTAGAGGCTGGTGTAATCGGGGAGACTGAAGGAGGCTGGTGTAATCGGGGAGACTGAAGTAGGTGAAGGAGGAGGACAGTCCTCTCCAGGCTGGTAGGGGTTGGGATATATGGTGGGGTCTCTTCCTCAGGTGGCCCTTGGTAAATATGGGGTAGTTTTTCTGGCTAGCGTTGGCTGCTACTCAGGAGAATTTTACTAGGTCCTCCTTTTTCCCAGCAGACACGGGCCTATGTGGGTAGTGTCTGGGCTATGACAAGCAACTAATCTATATAAGGGAACTGATTGGGGTGACCTGGATTGTCTGTGACTACTTGCCAGATTGCCTGCACCTTTGGTATTTCTAAAGTACCTTCAGCAGGCCATCCTACTCCAAAAGTTGGCCACTCTCTCTCACAGAAAATTCTAAGTTTAGATGGGCTAAGGGCGATTCCATAATCATCCCTGAAACCTTTAGAAAAGTTTTCAATAAGAATTCTAACACAGTGGATTTGCTAGATGTACCTCCTATAGTGACGGTGTGGCACAGAAGACTGAGGACAAGTCCCGAGGACTTCTCTGATGCCTGGTTGTCCACCCTTCTTAGGAAGGTTTCAGTGGGTCTTTGGCTAAGGTGTCTCCAAATAAACCCCGGAGAGGAGGGCTAAGCCACACTGTTATGCCCATCTGACCTCACACAGAATGCAACTTCAGGCCCATTCAAATTCCGAGACTTTTCGTCTTGGAATTTCACATATATCATTCACAGTAAACATTCACACACAGAGACAGACACCAACCCCAACGAAGCCGAATTTGAACTCCCGATTGCTCTGGTAGCATAGTGGCTAAAGCACTTGACTGCTAACCAGAAGGCTGGCGGTTCAA
>NW_006922845.1:83509-86617 GCF_000298275.1 Orycteropus afer afer | reverse complement strand
TAAAGGAAGGTTGGGCAATCCTACTTCCATAGTGATACTGCCTCGGAAACCCAAGGAGGGGTCGCTATGAGTCGGGTTTGACTCGATGGCACATAACAACAACAACAACAATTAGACTAACAGAGGAGTCTATATCCTCCACCCTCCTTCCGGCCAAACCCAGAGGTCGGAGGAAAACCTCTTATCTGGCCTTTCATCTGAGGGGTCTCTAACCCCAGAGACTCCAGCTAGGGGGACTCCAACGTCCCTACTCCCTAGCTAAAATAATTTGGAAGGAAAGAAGGTGGGGTCAGGCCTCCTTACCTCTCTGGAGTTTATTTTCAGATGCCAGTTCTCCCCTCCTCACTCCAGTCCCACCTTCGCCCACTCCCGGTCGTCCAGAAGTCCAGATGGGTACAAGAGGACCCCTTGGGAATTGTGGGGTGGTGCGCCTCCCGTTGCGTCTATCTTTTCCTCCTGGGTGCTGGGAGGGGGGTTAGCCGTTGGGATCAAGGGGCCGGCTGGCCTCGTTTTCCCCGTCAGGGAACCAAGTGAAATAGAAAGGAAACCAAGCAGCACTCAGGAAGAGAGAAGCAGGCAGATTTATTCACGCTAACGGACCAGCCAGTGCTAGTGCACTAAAACAGCTGGTCCCGAGGATAGGGTCTTCGGGGTTTTTACAGGGTCTGTCGGTTTGTGTGCAAAACTAGGCGGGATTGTGGTGGCAGTCTAGACAGGAAGGGGTTTTGAGCCAGGAGCAGCTTGAGCTGGGAGCTGGGTGCTGGGTGCTGGGTGTTAGGTGCAAAACAGCAACTCCCAAGTGGGGAAAGGGAAACTGATGGGGGAGGGTAGCTGAAGTTAGCATTAAGGGGAGCTTGGGGGGCTTTTCTTCTTCATCAAGACTTTTATTTCTGTAGGATATATACCTAATAGTGGGATTACTGGATCATGTAGAATTTCTATTTCCAGATTTTTTAAGGAAGCATGATATCATTTTCCATAGTGGTTGCATCATTTTACAGCCAAGGCTGTAAATATTTTCAGAAGCCACATCTTTCTTTCAGAGAGCAACTGGTGGGTTTGAAGTGCTGATCTTTCAGTTTACAGCCAACTGCTGTGCCCCCATAGTTCCTGTGGCAATATACATTAAGATAAAGCATTTAAATCCTGTTACTTTTTCTGTCTTTGACTTGGAAGGATCAGTGCTGCTCTATCCCTGGCATTAGCTCAGGATGAGGTACAGAGATGTTCACAGCAGCAACCAAGGCATATCAGAAACATTACCCTAGGGAAAATCAGAAACACTGGCCTAAATTTGTAGAAGCTAATAGTCATAAGACAAGGCTTTCTTTCATGAAAAATGATAGTGAATAACGGAGGAAGGAACAATTGAATTAGAAAAGCAACCATTATGACCTCTAATGAAACCATTGACTCGGACAATGATCATTAGTGGGTAAAACCGTTCCTTGTCACTGCCTGAGTGCACTGATCAGTATGTATATGTATACGATCTACATATTTTCTTAAAATTATGGAATCTAATGCTCTAATACTAATCAATACCTTAGAGGTGACTTTTATCAGCAGGAATCATGAGGGATACAGGAATAATTGAAGCATACAATAATGAGACATATCCTGGTTGTGTGATTTTTCAAAATGACAAGTGGACATCTGGGAAAATCAAAGACAAGAAAATTTTGGATAGTGAGAGAAAAGCAACATAATTATGTGGAAACAAATTTTCCCTGTATTTCTTTGGGCTTGTAAGCCTTAGCTTCTTAAGATTCTTCAGACACCAAGAGAATTAGGTCTGTAGACGTCTGTGTTGTTATTTGCTCTGATCCCAAAAAATTTTTAAAAAGGCCCTTACTTTCCTAAGAGGTTCAAATGCTTAGGCCCAGATGTAGGCCCTACGCTAACTCCTAATGTACCAGAGAGACTGAAACGTCATTTCCCTTAGAACTTACACTTGTAAAGGTATGAAGCCCAGGCCTTGGGGATGTCTTTAAATCCTAAAAGTCAAGATGTTGTTATTGTTTTTATTTTTAGTCATTGGTAAGGCAGCCCAACTCATGAGTACTCCATGAACAGCATTAATAAACACTGCACATTTCTGCCCCATTCCTTTGATTATATAGGACCACTGTAGTTCATAGGTTTTCACTGGCTGCTTTTCAGAGATAGATTGCCAGACTTTTCTATGGAGTCCATCTTTGTCTGGAAACACTGCTGAAACATATTCAGCCTCACAGTAACACATAACCCTTCATTTACAGGGGAGATAGCTATGAATGGGATTTATTGACCAAGAATCAAATTTAGGTCTCCTGACATTGGCATGGCTCTGATTCATAGTAACCCTGCGTACAACAGAACAAAACATTGCCCTTCCCTGCACCATCTTCACAGTCTTTGCTTTGTTTGACCCTATCACTGCAGCCAAATGATGGGTCAATACATCTAGTTGAGGGTCTTCCCCTTTTTTGCTGACCCTCTGCTTGACCAAGCATGATATCCTTCTCCAGGGATTGATCCCTTCTGACGGCAAGACCACACAAGTGGTGAGACAAAGTCTGGCTATTCTCAATTCTAAGGAGGACTCTGGTTGCATTTCTTTCATGATAGATTTGTTTACTCTTTTAGTAGCCCATGGTATGTTCAATATTTTTGTGCCAACAGCAAATTTCAAAGGCATAAATTTTTCTTCCATCTTTCATGTTCATTATCCAGCTTTCACATGCATATGAGAAGACTGAAAATATCATGGCTTGAGTCAATCACACCTTTAGTCTTCAAAGTGACATCTTTGTTCCTTAACATTTAAAAAAGGTCTTTTGCAGCAGATTTCCCCAGTGCAGTACAATGTCTGATTTCTTGACTGCTGCTTCCATGGGTATTTGTTGTGGAGCCATGTAAAATGAAATCCCTGAAACTTCAATCTTTTGCTGTTTATTGTGGTAATTTCTTACTGGTCCAGTTGTGAAGATTTTTGTTTTCTTTATGTTAAGGTGTAATTCAAAGTGAACAATGTAGTCTTTGGACTTCATCAGCAGATACTTCAAGTCCTCTTCATTTTCAGCAAAGAAGTTTGTGTCATCTGCATATGCCAGGCTGTTAATCTAT
>NW_006922845.1:78558-81390 GCF_000298275.1 Orycteropus afer afer | reverse complement strand
CATATCATCAGCAAATAGGGATAGTTTGACTTCTTCCTTACCAATATGGATGCCTTTGATTTCCCTTTCTTGCCTTATGGCCCTGGCGACACCATATTCTTTTTCATATAGTATAGCTTCTTGGATTATTTGCTCAGGATACAGATTGAACATTTATGGTAAGTATATACAACACTGATGCACACCCTTGCTAATTTTAAAGGATGCAGTAGCTTTAACAAGTTGTCCCTTGTTCTGTTCAAACAATAGCCTCTTGGTCTGTGTAGTTTCCTCATGAGCACAATTAGGTGTTTTGGAATTCACATTGTTTGCAAAGTTATGCATAATTTGTTATGCTCTACACAGTCAAATGCTTTTGCATAATCAGTGAAACAAAGGCAAATATATTTCTGGTATTCTTTACTTTCACCCAACATCCTTCTGACATCAGTAATGATACCCCTTGTTCCATGTCCTTTTATGAATCCAACTTGAATATCTGGAAGTCCTTTGTCAAACTACTGCTACAACCATTTTTTCAATTTTCTTCCAGAAAAAATTTACTTGCATATGATATTAATGATATTGTTCAATGATTTCCACATCTATTGGATCACTTTCTTGGGAATGGGCACAAATACAGATCTTTTCATGGCACTTAGTCAGGTATCTATTTTCCAAATTTCTTGGCATAAACAAATAAAGACCTACAGTGCTGGATTTACTTGTTGAAATATTTCAATGGATATTCTGTCACTTCCTGCAAATTGGTTTTTACCAATTCCTTCAGCAGGATCTCTGGTGGCATATTGCTTAAGGTATGTGACTGCTAACCAGAAGGCTGACGGTTCAAACCCACCAGCCACTCCTCAGAAGGAAGATTGGGCAGTCTACTTCTGTAGTGATATTGCCTCTGAAACCCAAGCGGGGTTACTGAGTTGGATCTGACTCCCTGGCAGTGAGTTTTGAGTGAGTCAGCGCTGCCTGGACTTCTCTTTTCAATACCACTGATTCTTGATCATATGGTACCTTCTGAAATGGTTGAAATAGCGGCCAATTTCTTTTGGGACAGTGACTCTATGTATGTTCCTTCCATCTTCTTTTGATGTTTCCTGCATCACTAAATATTTTTCCCTTGTTGTTGTTGTTGTTGTTATGTGCCGTCGAGTCGGCCCCAACTCATAGCGACCCCTCCTTGGGTTTCCGAGGCAGTATCACTACGGAAGTAGGATTGCCCAACCTTCCTTCCGAGGAGTGGCTGGTGGGTTTGAACCGCCAGCCTTCTGGTTAGCAGTCAAGTGCTTTAGCCACTATGCTACCAGAACTCCCCATAGTGTCCTTCAATATTGCCACTTTAAACTTGAATTTTTTCTTCAGTTCTTTCAGCTTGAGAAATGCCAAATATGTTCTTCCTTTTTGGTACTCTAGCTCATTATAATAATTTACTTTATCTTCTCAAGCTGTCCTTTAAAATCATTGAACCACTATTGCTCCAAAAGCAAAAATGCTAAGGGTCATCTATCTACTGGATTGATTTATTGACATATCAAACTACTAGAATAAGGAGGAGACCCTTTCAAGAAGGGAAAATAATTAGTTGCATAATATTCAACTGTAAGAAAGGAAAAATTATTCTTCCTCATCACTCTCCTGTGGAGTGTAGGACCAATGACCATGCTTTCACTTGATCAACCCAGGTGAAAGAATAGGACAAAGGGTATTTATGCAGGTATTCAACTGTGAGATATTTAAGAAGAAATCTGTCTCAGATCCAGAATATGTCTTGTGAGGTTTTAGTATAAAAATATTACTAAAAGTCATCAATAATTATTTTTGGAAAATCACTTGTGGCTTCTGTTTTATAACATCAGTTTATCAGAGCTATTAGTATAATGTGGCTTCCAAAAAAAAAAAAGAAAAAGAAAACCTCACTGCCATCGAGTCAATTCCAACTCACAGAGAATCCCTTTGGATTTCCGAGGCAATAAATCTTTATGGAAGTACAATGTGGCTTATGTGGCTTTGGATTTACTCTTTAGTCTTTTCAAACTTTTATTATAGCTCAAATCAACATGTCTGGTTAATTTTAGCTTCTTCACTGCCAAACCTGGGAGTAGGGCCTCCTTCAGTTTCTTTTTGTCTCTGACAACACATGTATAAAAGTGTCAGCTACCCTGAACTTTAAACTTCACATTATCTTAATTTGTCTTGTTCTTGAAAATTTGGCATCCTTTCTCCTAGCTGTGAGCAGAAAGTCTTTGATTTCCTCTTTTCTGAGGCATGGGATAAGGCATGCAAGGAGGAGGGTGCTGAATAACATTGCCTGAGACATTCACAACAAGTAATAATGTAGCCTAGTATTCAGTTTTTATTTTCTTATAATAATACTATGATTTAAACACTTCATCTCCACTCATTAATTGTGTATATGTGTGTGTGATGGTTCTTTTGGACATATAATTATCATTCAATTATTTTCATGCCTAACCCTCACTGATTCTCTTATGCTTTTATTATGGCACTTTTTCAAACTTGATTTTCCAGATGGATTCAGATGCACAGGCTTCCTGTTATGAACTGAACTCAAGTCTTGATGAAATTTCTTATCCTGGGAAGATTAGGACAAAAAGAAAATAAACTAAAATACGGTTACAAGATGAACTAAAACATGTGCACAGATATTAAGTTAGGGTATTTTTCACACTGAATGTACAATTCTGGTTTATTGACATAAACTTACGTGTAAATATTCTTATTAAATAGAATCACATGAGTAGTTTAATGAATCCTTTATGCACAAAAAACTGTACATGTATTGACATCACTGATATACATTTTGTGAAAATTAAGTAT
>NW_006922845.1:77198-78367 GCF_000298275.1 Orycteropus afer afer | reverse complement strand
ATATTTATTAAATATTATTTACAAATAAAACTTAGACTTTTTTTTTTTTTTTTTTTTCCAATTCAACATTTGCACTTACATTCACATATAATTTGGATCACATTGCATTATGCTCACATATTAAGATAATTTTCCTTGTGTATATTATATTTATTAAATATTATTTACAAATAAAACTTAAACTTATGTGTAATTATTTATGAATGTATCATCATTTATTTCTGTATTTATTTTTATTTGTATTACCACTTGTTTCTTAAGGATGAGCATTTATGTTGTTCCATCATGTGTCAAAATAAACAAAGGTATAATTTGCATCTCTGTTTATAAATCATTAGAACATTTATAATTATCTTCTTTCAGTTCTGTAATGCAAAAGCTGGAACTCAGGAAATAACATTTACCAAATATTTTAGCTAACCAGAATAATATTTATTTTATTCAACAGGAGGCACTAGAAGAATATTAGAAGGCAGGAGGAAATAATAATGAAACATTTTGTTTTTATATTTTTGCTATTATCACCCAGCACTAAAAGTGCACACCAGCACTGAAAATTTGCTCTAGTTTTTTATTGACAGACCTAGAATCAGCTGAATTAAGGTCCTATAAAAGCTTTCACCATACTTATTCAATCTGGGACCTTTCCTTGGAGAAGGGTATTATGCTTGGTAAAGTGGAGGGTCAGCTAAAAAGGGGAAGGCTTTCAGTGAGATGGATTGACACAGAGACTGCAAACATGGGCTCAGGTATAGCAAGCCACGTGAGGCTGGCAGAGGACCGGGCAGTGTTTTGTTCTGTTGTACATAGAGTTGCTATAAGTCGGAGATGACCCAACGGCACCTAACAACAAAATAAAAATATATATGTATGTATATCTTTTTCATTTACACACTAATAATCTAATATACCTTTTAGATAGATTAGGTTTATTGCTGTCTGAACACTTGGAATGAAAGGAAATTCATAATGCCTGATAGGTTTTTATGTACCAATTATTGTTCTTGATAATTTCATATATTGTCCAGTATAAACTTGATTGCTGTAACAACTACCTAAATGATATGCACCATTGTTTACTGATTTGAATATATCGAACATAAATTTCTGAAGCACTGAGTGTCTTTCACAAGTTCAGATTGCCATTTATTTCTAGATTTGTGACCTAA
>NW_006922845.1:71683-76578 GCF_000298275.1 Orycteropus afer afer | reverse complement strand
TTGAACCACCAGCCTTCTGGTCAGCAGTTAAATGCCTTAGGCACTATGGGATCAAAGATAGTATATATTTTTAAATATTACTAAGGCTGTTTTCCCTAATAATTCATAAGTCTTTAACTGAAATTTTTATATTGTGAGTTGTTGCAATATAGATTTTTTTCCCATTTTACAATTGCATATTCATTTGCACTATAATTTGGAATTGTTGAAACCATATTCTGCTCCCAGTTAAAGTACTTTTAATAGAAAACATTTCTCAAAATGTATGAAATTTCATTTATTATCTTGGATACTAATTGTAGCCACATGTTATCCAGTTTTTAAGCATTTCAGGGGATTGATTTTCCTTTTACTCTCCTATTGCACATTGACTAATTACTTAGTAATATGGTACCAAAAGTGAAAAGTACATAGACCGTTGAATAGGTCGAATCTTCACACAGATACTAACTAATGCTTTGAATGATAATGATGTGTCCCTTCATAGTATGAAAGGAATATACTTAGTAAGATCATTATTATTTTTCTGTCTCCTTTTTTTCTATACCATCCTAGTTTAGGGCTTCAGTCAGTCCGTGCATATTATGCCAACATCCTTCTCAGCTGGTTTTCCCTTTCTTCAATTTCTTTTACTCTTTAATCTGTTCTTTCCATTTCTAAAGTTTTTTTTTTTTTTTTCAAACACTACTTCTGTCTCTACACGTATTTGCTCAAAAATCTTTTAGATCTACTGAATTTTTTTAAAATTATTCTGTGAAGTTCATAATCTGGTTCGAGACATTCTTTTAACCTTATTTTCCATTAGGAATCTCATTGTACTGCATCTCCATAATGTCATAGGCACAGACTGTGATTTTCCAAATTGGTTTTCTCTTCTTTATTCCTCTACAGTAGTTTTGATTAAAATCATTGTCTCTAGTCCAGACTACAATAATCGACTTGTAACAAGTTTCAATGCCTTTACTCACAAGTTAATATAGGGGATATACAACTGCTAGAATATCTTCCTAAATCATAAATCTAATTATATCATTATTCTGCCTTAATTTCTTCAATAGTAAATAATAGCCTGTAATTATTTTGCTTTCAGAAGGAAAACTGGCCATCTACCTCTGTAGAGATACTACCTCAGTAACACAATGAGTTAGATTTGATTCAATGAAAGTAAGTTTTAGTTTTTGCAATTATTTTGCTTAATTTGTATTTTATGTTATTTATTTATTTTACCTTTCCCTTGCTTACACTTTAGTTTCTTTATTTATTTTGTCTTTCCCTTCACCTAAGTTAATATGTTTCTACCCTCTAGTTAGTGATTCACTCTCCTTTCCCCACTTACCCCTGGTAACCATCAAAGAAAATTTCTTTTTTGTGTGACATCTTGTCTTGACATTTTTCAATAGTAGTCATACAGAGGATATTTGACTTCTACTTTTAAAACACAATAATTAAGAAATTCTGGTTTATTTTCCAACATGTAAAGAGGTTGTATATAATTAACCTATGCTTGCAAAATAAAGAAATAAAAGAAAGTGAGACAAACTGAAAATAACACCTTGTCTTGTTCCCTTCAGAGAACTGAGATCACAGGAAAAACTGACATTCCAAATTCCATAGAGAGCAAATGGTATGAGCTTAGCCGGAGCAAAAGCTTCTAGAGCTATAAAAGGGTAGAAACATTTAGATGTTAACTAATTTCCATGAATTGACAGAGCCTCCTTGTGGACTAGCATCAAAGTAAGAAGTTCCTGCTTGGTTGAAGTTCTAGAAGTCCCTATACTTCTGTGAGAAGTTCCTGGGTGGTGCCACTGGTTAATTGCTCAACCAGCTAAAATTCGGCAGTGTGCATCCACACAGAGGTACCTTAGAAGATAGGTCTGACAATCTCTTCTAAAAGATCAGAGCCTTGAAATCCTACACATCATTTCTACCCTGGACTCATGAAGTTGACATGAGTTAGAACTCACTTGACAGCAACCACCACCACCACCAATAACAATCATATAAGAATCAGACTTTTCATATAAGAATCAGAATAGGCTTCCATGGTTGGAATCTAAAAAAAAATCTCCTGGTACTGGTTGTTGTTGTTGTTGTTATGTGCCATCAAGTCAGACCCGACTCATAGCCACCCCTCCTTGGGTTTCTGAGGCAGTATCACTACAGAAGCAGATTGTCTCATCTTCCTTCCGAAGAGGGCTGGTAGGTTGAACCACCAGCTTTCTGGTTATCAGTCAAGTGCCTTAGGCAGTATGCTACCAGAGCTCCTAACCTAACCTATAGTGGGGGGGGGGGGGAAAGAGTTGTGACTGAGCTGATTATGAATCATAGCAACCCTTTGTGTGTCAGAGTAGAAATGTGCTCCATACTGCTTTCAAGGGCTGATTTCTAAGACAGAGATCACCAGGTCTTTCTTATGATGAACCTCTAGATTGACTCAAACCTCCAATCTTTTAATTAGCCATCAAACTTAGTCATTTGTACTACCCAGGGATTCTTGGGTGGGGGAAGGGAAAGAGTAATCATTCTGAAATTTGTCCTGATTCTTCTCCATAAAAAAAGCCTCCTGTAAAAGAAAAGAAAAGGAAAAAAAAAAAAAAAACATAATTTTCCAGAACTTTATCCCATCTAGGGGAAGGACATTTCACCAATCTCAGTCCCTTATCCTTCTTGTCTAACCTAAGGAGAAAAAATATAAATAGACACCAGGAATCAGTGCTTTGTGGAAATAGATTGGAAATGCTGAAGTACATGAAAGGAGTGGTAGAAAGAGGGAAAAGTCAAATCACTGGAAAAAAAAATGTGAAATAAATGTAAAGTTCCAAAACAGACACTGTAAGAGAGAGAAATTAATCTGAAAATGACCTAGTATTGACCTTACTCAAATATTTCCCATCCATTATCCAGGCTCTGTTAATTATAAATGTAGATAACAGTTCAAAGTGCAACAAGACAAAGAAACTTTCCAAGGACAAATACATAGGAAAGTCCAGTGTCAGGAAGAGAGACAACGGGAAAAAAAAAAAAAAAAAAAAGGACATTAGAGGAATTTTAATTCTCTTATATTTACTGTTAAAATAAATATTCAATAGTCCATGTCCAAGATAGATAAGCATGTGTTTTCAAACTAAAGACTATGTGTATTGATTCTATAACCTGATACAGCATGTTTACATTTCACCAAAAAATTATAAGACATGCCAAAAGTCAAAATATAAAAGTAGTTCGAAAAAATAAGAGTCATCAAAACTAGTGTGAGCTATGACTTTCATGTTAGAACTATCATATAGAGATTTTAAAATGAATATGATTAATATGTTGAGGGTATTGTTTTAATTCTCTAGTGCTGCTCTAACAGAAATACCACAAATGGGATGGCTTGAGCAAACAAAGATTTATTCTCTTACACTTTAGGAAACTAGAAGTCTGAATTCAAGGTATTACGTCTAGGGGATGGTTAAAGGCCATTGACTTTGGGCTTCAGCTCTGCCCATTTCTTCCAGCCCACTGAAGCTGGAGGGTTCTCTTAACTCAGAAAGCTGCTTGCTACTGAGTCTGACAAACCTAAGGTCAAAAAACAAAATGGCAAAGTCCCAAGATTATAAAGCAACACAGCAGGTCAGTAATTAAAAGCCACTAACAGTCCCAAGATTATTAAACAACTTGACAGTCACTGAGGTGAAGACAAAGCCAAATATAAGGTTCAGATATCACAAAATCTCAAGACCTTTCTCAAAACATTTTCTTATATACTAGAAGCAGACCACATCCATAAGGCAGCTACTCAGCTGCTCACAGTACATTTTACCAATCCTATCTTATCATAATAATATTTATTTATACTTGCCAGTATCATCATGGGGAATAACTACATTCAGCTTCCCAGACAGTCAAAATCAGGTCCAGTTAACATGACACAACCTTAACTTCTACAGCCATGAGTGGAAAAGGTTGAAAATATGAAATAAATAAATAAATAGATGATAGATCAATAGATAGAATAGATAGATAGATAGATACAGGGAATATAAGCAGATAGTTGGAAACATTGAGAAATCATTAAAAAATGTTAGAAATAAAACATAGTTATGAAAATGAGTAATGGGATCATTAATAGACTCAACAGAACTGAAAAAAGACTCATTGGGACTAAAGGTAGGTCAATGGAAACTTCTCAAACTTAAATGAAAAGTTAAATTATGAATAACAAAAATAATTAAAATATTTTAGGACTGTGGAACACACATAATTGATATACAAGAAGGAGAAGGACAAAAGACAGAAGAAGTAATATTTGAAGTAATGATGATAAACAGTTTATTAAAATTCATGACAGACACCACTAGAGATTAAAAAAGTCAGAGGACACTAAGCACAATAAAAACCCAAACAAAAACAGAAATACAAATAATATTACTCTTATGCATGTCATATTCAAACTACCTTAAAACGAAAGACAAAATAAAAAGGAAGTCAGTAAACCAGGAGCAAGATAGAAACAATGGTAAGGATTACAGTCCACCTCTTGACAAATTCTTGCAAACAATAAGAAAATGGAGTTGTTGTTGTTGTTGTTGTTAAGTGCCGTTGAGTCATTTCTGACTCATAGTGACCCCATGCACAGTAGAACGAAACACTGCCCTATCCCACGCCAGCCCCACAATCCCTGCTATACTTGAGCCCAACATCGCAGCCACTGTATCAATCCATCTAGTTGAAGGCCTCTCCCTCTTTCGTCAACCTTCCACCCTACCAAGCATGACATCATTCTCCAGGGAATGCTCCCTTCTTACAACATGACCAAAGTAGGTGAGACGAAGTCTGGCCATTCTTGCTTCCAAGGAGCATTCTGGTTGCACTTCCTCCAGGACAGATCTGTTAGTTCTTTTAGCAGTCCA
>NW_006922845.1:65045-67958 GCF_000298275.1 Orycteropus afer afer | reverse complement strand
CTGCTCTTCCATCCTGCTACTCTGGGTGGGCCTGAGTTTCCTCTCCTCGCCTAATCCCTTCGGCTGATTGCTCTTCTCTCTGGCTTCCTGGCTTTTATCCCCTTTCTCCTGCTCTTCCAGCCTGCTACTCTGGGCGTCCCTGCATTTTCTCTCCTAACCTGTAACCCTGGGGCTGAAAATAGAAAATGGAGTAAAATATTTAAAATGTGCAGAGGAAAACAAACAAACAAAAAGTAAACAACAACAAAGAATTCTATATCCAGCAAAGTTATCACTCAACAGTGAAGGACTACTTCAGTGGATATTTTTGTTATAAAGTTAATTTTTAAAGATTATCTCAGTGATATAATTTTGGGTGATTGTGTAGCCTCAATAGTTTAGAAAATCTGGATTCCATGAAAATTTGAAATTCTCTTTTGTATTTTCACCCTTTTGATCAAATACTCTTCTGTAGAATTCTTCTATAGAATCTTTGATTAAAGCCTTTATTAATGATAGCCAGGCACCTACACTTTTTGTGATCTCATGGCAAAAAGGTAGTTGTTCAGGGAAGCAATTAGCTATGTTTGCATTTCCTCTTCCTATTACCCATTCTTCTTCCTCTGTTGCTTCAGGCAAATAGAAACCAATTGTTACACTTTGAATGACCGCTTCTAACTTTTAAGACACCAGGCATTATGCCAAAAAACTAGATAGTTGAACAGAAACACTGTTATTGTTGTTATGACGTTATGTTATTATGCCATCGAGTCAGACCTGACTCATAGAGACCCCTCCTTGGGTTTCTGAGGCAGTGTCACTACAGAAGTAGATTGCCCAAACTTCCTTCTGAGCAGTGGCTGGTGAGTTTGAACCACTAACCTTCTGGTTAGCAGTCAAGTGTCTTATTGGTAATTAATTGGGATGTCTCATGAAACTAGACCTTAAACCTCAAAATTTAATGAGATGTTTGGTAGTGCATAACCAACTTCAGTAGTTCTTCTTCTGTGTGTGATTTATTTTAAAAATATGCATTGCATAACATTTGTCAATTCTATTTTTACATAAATATAATTTAGTGACATCAATTACTTGAATAGACTATACAATCATTACCCTAAATCAATGTAAATTCTCAATCACCATAAGCAGAAACTCAGTGGTGCATAAGTAATAACTCTCTTTCTCTCTCACTCAAGCCCTTGGTAACCACTACTGAAGTTTTTTTTTTTTTTTTTGTACATTTACCTGTTCTGTCCTTTTTATATAAGTGAAGTCATAAAATATTTATTCTCTTGTGATTGACTTACTTCACTCAGCACATGTCTTCAAGTTCCATCCATGTTGTATCATGATCAAGACTATATTTTGTCTTTCTGGTTAAGTGGTGTTCCATTGTATGTATGTACCACATTTTATTTATTCATTAATTCATTGATGGAGGTTTAGATTGTTTCCACCTTTTGGCTTTTGTGAATAAGCACTGCAATGAACATTGGTGTACATATGTTTTTGTGTCACTGCTATCAAGTCTCATGAGTGGACTCTTAGCAGGAGAATTGCTGGGTCATATGGTAGTTCTATGACTGCCATAATAAACTCCAAAATTGCAACAATTGTGAGGAAGCCACAGAACCAGGCAATGTTTCATTCTGTTGAATGAAACACTATAAATCAACAGACTCGATGACACCTAACAGCAATGTGGTAGCTCAATTATATATACATATAATTTTTTTTTTTTCCCAGCAAATGCCACACTGTTTCCCACTATAGCTGTACAATTTTGCATTCTAATTGGCAATGGAAAAAGATTCCAATTTTCTCAAATTCTTGCCAACATGTATTAATTTCTGTTTTTTGTTTGTTTGTTTGTTTGTTTGATTTATGTTACCCATCCTAATTAAAGTGAAATAACTCTAGTGGCACAGTGACTCCTAACCAGAAGGCTGGCAGTTCAGACTTACCAGCCACTCCTCAGACAAAGAATGGGCAATCTACTTCCACAGAGATACCACCTCAGAAACCCAAGGAAGGGTTGTTATGCGTCAGAACTGAACTGACTGGCAGTGAGTTTGGTTTTGGTCTTTTTTTAGCATCTCCTTGTAGTGTTGGTTTGCATCTTTCTGATGGCTAAAGCTGTTGAGAATCTTTTCATGTGTTTCTTGGACATTTGACTAACTTTTTTGAGTAAATGGCTATTGAAGTCCCAACTTTGATTAGGTTGTCTTTTTTGTTTACTTGTTGAAATTTGTGTATATATTTTGTTTACTGGATCCTTAACAGACATACAGTTTAGTAGAGTATGTTCTCCAAATCAGTAGCCCTCTTTTTACTTTTTAAATAATGTCCTTTGATGAACAATATATTTAATATTTATAAGGTCCATTTATTTATTTTGTCTTCTAATATTTTACTTTTATTATTATATAAAATAATTCATTGTTAAAAGTTAATTCTAAAATAATTCTAAAAATAAATAAACTGTGAAGTAACTTATAAATGTTGTTGGAAGAAAAGTGAAGTTTCACTGACTTTCTCAGATAAAGGAAAATTGTGGGGGTAAATAGGCAACAGTTTTGCTCTGTAAGAAATGGTAATAGTACTTATTTAAGAAGAAGAATTACTCAAAAATAGATGCAAATTAGATACTAATAGAGGAAACTCTACGTGATATAAATGTTTGTGTTCAGATACTAACAGAAAAGTTGGCAGGTTGAATCTACCCAGAAGTTCCTTGGCTGAGAGCCTTCTCAGCCTACTTCCCAAAGATCACAGCCATGTTAAACCCTTTAAAGCCCAGTTCTACTCTGAAATACAGGGGTCACCATTAGTCAAAAACAACTAGACATCAGTGGGAAAGTAAAGGAGGTAAAATGAGCAATATAAAATGTTGTTCTTGTTATGTGCCATTGAGTCAGCCTCAACTCATAA
>NW_006922845.1:55765-64072 GCF_000298275.1 Orycteropus afer afer | reverse complement strand
AGAAATCAAAGATATTAATAGAGAGAGAGTCTATGTTCATGGATTAGTAGACACATTACTGTTAAACCATTAATCCTTTTCAATTTTATCTATACAATAAACGTAATCTTAATAAAAATACCTGCAAGTTATTTTGTCTATATTAAAAGACATCTTCTAAATGTATCTAGAAGGGAAGAGAACCTGGACAAGCCAACATAATACAGGTATGCATTTTTAATGTCCATTTGGACAAAATCTGACCACATTGTTTTCTTTTCTTTTTTTTTTTTAAAGAAAAAGCAACTCTCCTTTCATTTATGAGTTACCACTAACGGTTTTAAAGAACAAAACCCACACTTTTACAACACTGGACCATGGTAGGATACGGGCTGGTGAAGGAAAGGATGTGGCTCTGAGTGGAGACAGTCACATTTTATCTAGTGGGTAGATGGCAATGGCAGCATGGGCTGTGGGGCCAGGATGCTTCTGGCACTAGAGTGGGCAGAACAGTGGGCGGGGCAGGGTGAGTTCTGCTCCTCTGGCTCACTTCATCTCACTCCGTTCCCATGTTGCCTCCACTACCAGTTCCTCTGGATTCTGCCAGTAACTTCAGCAGTAGCAGCATCTCCTCATATTCTTGACAACATGCTTTATTCTATTTTTTTTGTTGTTGTTTATTTGTTTGATTATATTACCCATCCTAATTAGAGTGAAATAGCATCTCTTTGTAGTGTTGGTTTGTATCTCTCTGATGGTTAACACTGTTACACATCTTTTCATATGTTTTTTGGACATTTGACTAACTTCTTTGATTAAATGTCTATTGATTAAACATCTTTGATTAAACGTCTAACTGCTTGATTAAATGTCATTTCAGAAATTGTAATGACAGTAGTGGTAGCAACGGCAGCAGAGGTAAGAAAGATGTCTGGATGTGAACTCCCAGAAGGTTTTAATGTGATGTCTACACAACTTTCAAACAACTTAACACCCCATTTCACAGAACATTGATATTAAATGACTCATACCTGTACTGAAGAAGAAAAAAGAAAAAAATCACAGTAACCTATTTCAAAGCTGTTCTGGTGGCACAACATTAAGTACTCAGTTATTAATCAAAATGTCATCATTTCAAACTTACCCAGTGGCTCTGAAGGAGAAATAAACCTGGATATATGTTCCTGTGATGATCATAGCTTAGAAAACTCTATTTAAAAAAAAAAAAAAAATATATATATATATATATATATATATATATATATATATATATATATATATAGTGCCGTCGATTAGGATCCAACTCATAGTGACCCTTCCTTGGGTTTCTCAGGTAGTATTTCTATGGAAGTAGATTGTTCATCCTTCCTTCAGAGGGGTGGCTGATGGGTTTGAACCACCTGCATTCTGGTTAGCAGTCAAATGCCTTAAGCACTATGCCACCAGAGCTCCCAAATTAACTTAACACCTAGACAGGGAGACTTGAACCATAGACTCTCAAATTAAGAGCCTGATGCTCTACCAAATGAGCTACCCAGGCTTCAACAAAATCTATTCAACAGTTATATTCTGTCACATGGGGTCATTAAGAGTGAAAATTGACTCAATGGCACCTTAAAACAACATCTTATTTCAATACTTACTGTAAAGCTACAAGTAACCAAGATACAATAAACCTAAACTCATTGCCATGCAGTCAGACCTGACTCATAGCCACCCCTCCTTGGGTTTCTGAGACAGTATCACTACGAAAGTAGATTGCCTAGCCTTCCTTTTGAGGAGTGGCTAGTGGGTTTGAACCTCCAGCCTTCTGGTTAGCAGTCAAATGCCTTATGTATTTGTTAAAAAAATAGACTGATTGATAAATGAAACAAAATAATCAGGACAGACTATCATCAAGTGATTTTTGACAATGCTATGATGGTAGTTTAATAGAGAAAAAAAGTAAGTTGTCAAAAACTCGTTTTGAAACAGCTGGAAGTACACATGAAAAATATAATCCTAGACACAAACCATATACTTTACATAAACACACACACACACACACACACACAAATCAGCTGCATTGACATAAATATAAAGTGCAAAACCACAAAACTTCTAGAGGAAACCATCGAAAACTTGGGTGATCTTGAATTGGTTGTGTTTTTAGATACAACATGGAAAATATGGTCATCCATGAAAGATAAAAACCCAAAAAACTAATAAGTTAGGTTTTATTAAACTTAAAACATGTGGTTCGTGGAAGAAAAAATAAGAAGAAAATGTGGGACTCTTTTTCTTTAAAAAAAAGAAAAAAATAGGTTAACATAACCACAAATGCAAGAATAACAGAAAGCAAATTAAATAATTGGGACTTTATAAGAAATTAAACACTCATAGAAAGACTTTACCAAAAAAGTAAAGAGACAACCAAAAACAACCTCACTGCTATCAAATCGATTCCAACTCATAGTGACTCCCACAGAGTTTCCAAAGCTTTACAGAAGCACACTGTCTCATCTTTCTCCCATGGAACAACTGGTGGCTTTGTACTGTACATCCACAGATATAATGGTTAGCAGCTGAATGTCTTAGCCATTGCACAAGCAGAGCTCGTCAAGAAAGATAACAATAGACCAAGAAAAAAAAAAAAAAATCTTCAGAAACAGTATATTGGATAATGGTATTAACTATACAATGTATATGTAGAAAACTTCAACAACAACAAAGCGATCAACTAACTTAATGAAAAATGGGCAAAAGACATGAATAGACTTCACCAAAGAGGACATTCAAGAGGCCAAGAAACACATGAAAAGATACACAAAATCATTAGCCATTACAGGGATAGACATCAAAATTAGTATTGATATAATTTCACATCAGCTAAAATGGCACTGTTAAAACAAAAGCAAACAAACAAACAAAAAAGATAACACTAAACATTGGCAAGGATGTGCAGAGATTGAAATATTTATTCATAGCTAGTTGTGCTATAAAATGGTATAACCACTATGGAAAACAGTGTGGAACTTGACCAAAAACTAGGAATAGAAAACTACTTTATGATCCAGTAATCCCACTTTTAGGTATATACCATAGAGATCTAATAAAAATTACATGAATAGACATATGCACAACTATGTTCATTACAGCATTATTCACAACAGCAAAATAATGGAAACACCCTAAGGGCCCTTTGATGTATGAATGGATAAGTAAAATGGAATACAATTCAAACATAAATAATAATCATGTATCTGTGAAATATATTATAGCATAGAGGGATCTTGGGGACATGAAGCTGAATGAAATGTTAATCACATGTTGTTGTGGCTAAATTTTATCAAGTCATTGCTGACTCATATTGACCCTACCTACAACAGAACAAAATGCTGTCAGATCCTGAGACATCTTAACAATCAATGCTATGCTCACATTGTTGCAACCACTGTGTCAATCCATCTTTTTGATGGTCTCTGGTCTCCCCCTTTTGCACTGACCCTCTACTTTACTGAGCATAATATTACCTTTATCTCCAGGGCTTATCAATCACAAAAAGAGAAATACTTTATGATCTCAATTTTAAGGAACCAGAGTTCCTTATAGAGTATATAGATATACAAATGTATACATGGATATAGGGTATATATGGATATATAAATATGTATATATAATGGTTGTAGAATTATTAATATACTGGAAATATGTCAAAGGAGCTCTGGCAGTACAGTGGTGGGAGCTCTGGTAGCATAGTGCCTAAGGCACTTGACTGCTAATCAGAAGGCTGGAGGTTCAAATCCTTCAGCCACTCCTTGGAAGGAAGATGGGCCAATCTACTTCTGTAGTGATACTGCCTCAGAAACCCAAGGAGGAGTCGTTATGAGTCAGGGCCGACTCGATGGCACATAACAACAACAACAACAACCAAAAGGTTAGTGGTTCATACCCAGCAGCTGTTCCATTGGAGAAGGATGAGTCAGTCTGTTTCCTTAAAGATTTACAGCCTTTGAAACTCTAAGGGGGAGTTCTATTCTGTCCTATATTGTCACTATATGACTAGGAATCGACTCAATGGCAATGAGCTTGGTTCTCTGGTTTTTTGAAACATGTCTTTAAGTAATGGATGGAGAAGAGGAGAACTGCATTTTTCAATGGTGAAGTGGCAGTTAATACTCAAGTAAGGCACATAATGATATATGTACCAAACGAAAAACCAAACTCACTGCCATCGGGTTGGATCCGACTCACAGAGACCCCTCTTTGGGTTTCTGAGGCAATATCACTATGGAAGTAGATGGCCCAATCTTCCTTCTGAGGTGTGGCTGGTGGGTTTGAATCACCAGTCTCCTAGTTAGCTATCAAGCTCCTTAGGCACTACTGGATTAAAGTTGGAGACATGAATATTAACTCACATTTATTTTAATATAGATACATATATCTACTGTCATCTAGTCTGTTCTGACTCATAGTGACCGTTTAGGACAGAGTAGAGCTGCTGCATAGTGTTTCAAAGGATGTAAATCTTTACGGAAGCAGATTACGTCCTCTGTCTCTCATGGAAAAGATGGTGCTTACAAACTTCCAACATTTCAGTTAGCATCTGAATGCCTTAAACACTGCACTGAAAGACTTCCATATATCTTTTAAATATTTGGATTTATATATTTAAAGGTTTGTAAAAAACAAATTACTGTATTAATAAATTCTTAATGAAGACTGTTTGTAGCAGAACACAGACACTGTTCTAAGGGCATGGTCAAGAGGTTTTTTTTACTCACATGGTAAGCAGGACTGGGATGGATGGAACAGTAAATATTCTCATCTGCAAAGATTCACATAGATGAAGAACACTGAGCCTCTCTCCTCCAGTGTTGATAAACTAACAAGAAAGCCATAACTATGTGCCAAATAACATGTACAAATAAAAAGTAGGGGAAAGTGTTAATAAATGGTAAAAGAGGTAGTGAAAGTAAAGGCTCCTTAAGGACAATGAACATTATTCATTAACCCTGTTTAGAGTGAGTGACCATCTCCTGATGGCTACTCTAGATTTACTGGCATTAAGAACATCTCTTAATCCTTAGTACAATTAAAATAGCTTAACAATGTTCTCGGTTTCTTCAGAGCTCTGGTGGCACAGTGCCTAAGGCATTTGACTGCTAACCAGCAGGCTGGCGGTTCAAGCCCACCAGCCACTCCTCAGGGGAAGATGAGGCAATCTACTTCCGTAGTTATACTGCCTCAGAAACCCAAGGAGCGGTCACTTTGATTCGGGTCTAACTCAATGGCACATAACAACAACAAGAAAGCATATGTCTTGTACAAGTTAGTAGCTATTAGAGGAGCTCTGACAGTGTACTGCCTAAGGAATTTGACTGCTAACCAGAAGGCTGGCAGTTCTAGTCCACTAGCTACTCCTCAGAAGGAAGATTGGGCAATCTACATCCGTAGTGATACCACCTCAGAAACCCAAGGAAAGGTCTCTATGAGTCAGATCCCACACAATAACAGTGAGTTTCTTTTTGTTGTTGTTTTGTTTTGTTTTTTTGGTTTATGGCTATTATTATCTATTATAGGGGAACTGTGAGAGAGATTATGGAACATTTGTGCACCCAGTATAGACATACACTGTTTGGTATGAATACATGTATGTTTTTTCTCTCACATACTAGAAAGCCTAGAGGAAAATTCTCTCCAGTTACATTTAACATTCTCAGTGTTCAGATTTTAGTTTCTAATATCATATCACAATAAAAAAAAATCTAAGGCTTGTTGGAGAAATTAACAATGCTAAGGGAGACTAGGGAGCTCTGGTAGCATAGTAGCTAAGACACTTGCCTGCTAACCAGACAGCTGGTGGTTCAAATCCACCAGCCACTCCTCAGAAGGAAGGTTGGGCAATCCTACTTCCGTAGTGATACTGCCTCGGAAACCCAAGGAGGGGTCGCTATGAGTCGGGTTTGACTCGACGGCACACAACAACAACAACAACAAGGGAGGATAGAGATTCAGTAGATGACATGGAACAAGGGATGTCATTGCTGATGACAAATGGATTTTGGCTAAAAGTAGAGAATCCAAAAGATGTTTTCTCTACCTATTTCCATTATATTGAATGTTAATGGATTAAATGCACCACTCATGAGACAGAGAATTGCAGATTGGATAAGAAAACAATCCATCAATACGATGTCTACAAGAGACACACCTTAGAGACAAAGACAAAAATAGACTAAAAATCAAAGGTTGGAAAAAGATATATCAAGCAAATGGCAACTGTAAGAGAGCAGATGTGGTGTAATTAATTTCTGATCAAATTGACTTTAAAACACAAATCACCACATGAGACAAGGAAGGACATTATATAATGATTAAAGCAACAATTGAACATGAAAATATAACCATAATAAATATCTGTGCACCTAATGAAAGATCCCCAAAATGCATAAATCAGACTTTAAAAGAGTTGAAAAGGTAAATAGATGATTCCACAGTAATAGTGGCAGACTTTAATAAACCACTTTCAATAAAAGATAGAACAACTGGAAAAAAAATCAACAAAGATGCAGAAGAGCCAAGGAATACAACCCACCAACTTGACCTTATAAACATCTACAGAGTGCTTCACCCAACAACAATATACATTCTATTCCAGTGCACCTGGAGCATTATTCATGATAGATCATATATTAAGCCATAAAGGAAGCCTTAATAAATTTAAAAACATTGGAATACTACAAAGCATCTTCTCAGATCATAATACTATTAAATTAGAAATCAATAATAGGAAGATCAACAAAAAAGAGTAAACACATGGAAATTGAACAACAACCTCCTTAAGAAAGACTGGGTAACAGAAAAAATAAAAATTGAAATTCAAAAATTCTTTGAATCAAATGAAAATGAAAACACAGCATACCAAAATCTTTGGGACTCAGCAAAGGCAATAATCAGAGGCCAATTTATAGTAATAAATGCACATATCAAAAAATAAGAAAGAGCCAAAAACAATACTTTAAACGAACATGTCGAACAATTAGAAAAAGCACAGCAAGAAAAGCCTACAGTCACCAGATGAAAAAAATAATAAATATTCAAGCAGAAATCAATGAAACAGAAAATAGAAGGGTAATAAAATAATCAACAATACCAGATGTTGGCTTTTTGAAAAGATGAATAAAATTGACTACCACTGGCAAATTTAACAAAGGAAAAGAGGGAGAGAAAACAAGTAACACAAATAAGAAATTAAATGGGTGATATCATAACAGACCCAACTGAAATAAAAATGGTAATATCAGGATACTATGAAGAATTGTACTCCAACAGATTTGAAAATCTGGAAGAAAAGGATCAATTTCTAGAAACATACTACTTACCTAAACTAACACAGACTAATGTGGGAAAGTTGAACAGATTGTTAATAAAAGAAGAAATTGAACAGGTCATCAAAAAATTACCAACAGAGTAAGTCCTGGCCCAGATGGTTTCACAGGAGAATTCTACCAAATATTTAGATAAGAACTGACCCCAATCCTACTCAAACTATTCAAAAACATAGAAAAGTATAGAATCCTCCCTAACTCATTTTATGAATCAAGGATAACCTTGATACCAAAACCAGGCAAAGACATCATTCAAAAGGAAAACTACAGAAAAATATCCCTCATGAACATAGATGCAAAAATCTTCAACAAAATAGCCCATAGATTCCAATAACATATGAAGAAAATAATTCATTATGACCAAGTGAGGTTCATATCAGGTGTGCAAGGATGGTTCAACATTAGAAAAGCAATTAACGCCATCCATGACATAAAGAAAACAAAGGAGAAAAACCACATGATCATATCAATTGATGGAGAAAAAGGATTTGATAAAATCCAACACCCTTTCCTGATCAAAACTCTCAGCAAAATAGGAATAGAAGGGAAATTCCTCAACATGATAAAGGGTATCTATGCAAAACCAACAGTCAACATTATACTCCAAGGAGAGAGACTGAAACCATTCCTCCTGTGAACAGGAGCCAGACAAGGATGCCCGCTATCACCACTTCTATCCAACATTGTACTGGAAGTCCTAGCCAGAGCCATAAGGCAAGAAAGGGAAAGCAAAGGCATCCAAACTGGTAATGAAGAAGTCAAACTATCCCCATTTGCTGGTGATATGATCCTATATCTAGAAAACCCAAGAGACTCAGTCAAAAATCTACTGGAACTAATTTGAGAGATTTAGCATCATGGCAGGCTACAAGATCACCATCTGCAAATCAGTTGGATTCCTCTACACCAGCAAAGAGCTTGCTGAAAAAGAAATAAGGAAATCAATACCATTTATAAT
>NW_006922845.1:45353-54724 GCF_000298275.1 Orycteropus afer afer | reverse complement strand
AAAGTTTTATGTGATTCCAAAAATTTCTCCAAAAGAGTTAAAAGAGAACCTACAGATTGGGAAAAGATATTTGGCAATAACATATCTGACAAGGGACTTATCTCTAGAATGTATACCTCAATAACAAAAAGACAAATTATCCAATTAAAAAACAGGCAGAAGACATGAATATAAACTTCACCAAGGATGATATTCAGGTGGCCAAAAACATGAAGAAATGCTCATGATCATTAGCCATTACAGAGATGCAAATCAAAACAACAATGAAATACCATCTTGCTCCAGCACTAGTAGCAAAGTTCAACAAAACAGAAAATAACAAATGCTGGTGAGGATGTGGAGAGATTTGGATTCTCATACACTGCTTGTGGGACTGTAAAATGATACAACCACTGTGGAAAGCAGTATGGTGATTCCTTGAAAAGTTGGAATTAGAAATACCATTTGACCCAGTCATTCCATTACTAGGTATATATCCTAAAGAAGTGAGAGTCAGGACAAGAACAGACATATGCACACCCATGTTCACTGCAGCACTATTTACAATAGCCAAAAGTTGGAAACAACCTAGGTGTCCATCAACTGAGGAATGGATAACCAAACTTTGGTACATACACACAATGGAATAACATGCAACCCTGAAGAAAAACCTAGAATCTGCAAAACACCGCATAACATGGATGAACTTGGAGGACATTATGCTGAGTGAAATAAGTCAATCACAGAAGGACAAATCTTGTATTAGTCCATTATTGTAAAAGTCAAGAAAAGGTTTACCTCTGGAAATAAAATTTCTTTGTTGCTTACCAGGGGTGGGAGGGTAGGGTAGGGAACACTGTCAGATAGGTAGAGATAAGTATTGATTTGTGTGAAGAGAAAGGCAATGTACCAAATGTGAGAGATCAATATGGTGGCATCAAGGAAGAGGAAGACATAGAGAGGTACATGGGAGGTATAGACAAAAAGATGAACCCTTTTGCACATACAGTACTGTGTTGTCAGTGAAGGCAAGCATGGATATACAGGTGGATAGATGAGTGGACAGGCTGAGATATTAGGTAAGTCTATGAAGCGGAGAGTGTGCCAAGACCAAATATAGGGCTGGCAGACAATGGTCCCATAAGTGTGTATGTATGATCTGAATTCCCAGGTGTAGTGTAGAGCTGACAAGGGAAAAGTTTGTAGTCACTTCTTGGTTACAGCCACCTACCCAGAGAGAGCAAGTACCTGAACCTGGGGCTTGGGACCATATTCACAGGGGACATTAAGCTCAATTGGCATAATATACTACGTGAAACATTGTTCCACCTCCTACTTTTACAAGTAGTGACTGGGATCTTAAAAGTTTGCAAGCAGCAGTCTAGACACAACAATGGGTCTATCCTCATCCATAGCAAAGGAGAATGAAGAAAACCAAAGATTCATGGAAACAATTAGTCCTAGCAACTGGTACACTATGTGATCTGCAGCGTATGACTCTGAGACCAGAAGAACTAGATGGTGCCCAGCCACACTGTCAACCACTCAGACTGGGATCTATGTAGGAGATCCTGGATAGAGAGGAAGAAAAATGTGGAAAAAAACTCAAAATCATTTGGGGAAAAAAAAAGGGGCAGGGGATCAAGTTTGCTGCTCTGACAGAGCCTGGTGGAACCACTGAGACTATGGCTGCCCTTCAGGTCTGGAATTGAACCCACATCTCTGACTCCAGCCAAACAAAAGACAGGCATAGGAGTTGTTATTTACTTGAGGCAGATACCTTGGAGAGAACAATCATGGGAGAAGGAAGGGCTGGTTATGCACAGGGAGACAGTTCAGGGGGCAGGGGTGCATGGATGGATGTACACAGGGAAAAGATGACTGTTGAGAGGTAGTTGGAGGGGAGCTGTTGTATTGTGAATTGTGGCCAGTGTCATGAGACAAAGTGTATGTGAACTGCTATATGGAAAGTGAATTTACCTTTTAAATTTTCACCCAAATCACAGTAAAAAAAAAAAAAAAAAAAAGAAAAAGAAAAAAGAATGAGGCAGTACTACATTTATTGACATAGAAAGTGAAAAGAAATAAAGCATTAAACAGCTAAAAAAAAAAGTGTGTGGGATATGAGAGTAACAAGAAGAATATTGCACCTTTCCAGACTTCAGTGTCTCGTATGTGTCATTGCAGTTCCTGGCAAGTGGAGCCTATTCTTACATAGTAGGAATCTGAGAGAATGATGTTGCTTTAAATATCCAAAATGATGAAACCACTTTTAAACATGCAAAATGGCTGCCCCTCTTGACAGCTAAAAGTCCACAGCTCAGTCCATCTCTCTCTTTGCTGCTTCCCTTTTTATTCACTAGCCACTAGTGCAGTCCTCCATGAAGGAAGCCCCTTCCAGCAGGGCCAAGTTTTAGGTTAAATCTTAGGTCCTAACCCCACTTGGCAATATACAAGCTATCTGTGTCATCACGATCACTGACAGTATGCTGCTCCATATGTCTCCTTTTTCGGTGTTTTCATGCGGGTTCTTCTACTAATTGGAGTTTAGTCCACTTCGGTATCCTTCCTTTCAAAGCTCAGAGCTCCAGGATTATCTTCTGTATCTGTGTTAACCAGTTCCTCTTTTCTTCGTTGAAGAGGGTCTATGTAGTTTTTCTGTCTATATTCCACCATCTTACTGGAACTCCCAGATCTATTCTTTAGATGGTCTCTAAATTTGGGAGGGATATAACCAAGGTCATATTTTGGCTCTCATCAGCTTGTTTTTATTGTCTTCAGCTTCAGCTTGAACTTTCATATGAGAAATTGATGGTCTGTTCCACAGTCACCTCCTGGGCTTCTTTTGGGTGAAGACATTAAGATTCTCCTTTGTCTCTTTCCACAGATGCAGCCATTCTGAGTCCTGTGTACTCCATCTGGTGAAGTCCATGTGCATGGCCATCATTTATGCTGTTGAAAAAAGGTATTTGCAAGGAATAAGTCATTGGTGTTGCAAAATTCTACCACGACATCTCCAGCATCATTTCTATTCTCAGGGCCATGTTTTCCAACTACCAGTGATTCATCTTTGTTCCCAACTTTTACATTCCAATCACAGGTAATAATCAGCACATCTGGATTGCATGTCTACTCAATTTCAGAATGCAGAAGTTGGTAAAAATCTTCAATTTCTTCATCTTTGGCTTTGGTGGTTAGTGTTTAAATCTGAATAACAGTGGTATTAACAGGTCTTCCTGTGGGTGTATGGAATTATCCTATCAATCACTGATACCATTGTACTTCAGTTCAGCATTGTACTTTAGATCTTGAACCATTCTTTGTGATGATGAATGTCACACCTTTCCTCTTCAATTTGTCATTTTCACTGTAGTAGATCATTTGTTTGCCTGATTGAAAATAGCCAAAACAAATCCATTTTTGCTCACTAATGCCTAGGATATCCATATTTATGTGTTGTATTTCATTTTTGACAACTTCCAGTTTTCCTAGATTCATATTTCATACATTCCATCCACAGTCAACACCAATTGAAGCAGACGTCAAGGAAACAGATGATGTGTTGCACCGGGCAAATCTGTTCCAAAAGACCTCTTTAAAGTACTGAAGAGCAAAGATACCTCTTTGAAAACAAAGGTATGCCTAACCCAATTCATGGTATTTTCAATTAGTTTATATGCCTGTGAAAGCTGGATAATGAATCAGTTAGACTGAAGAAGAGTTTATGCATTTGAGTGTGGTGTTGGTGAAGAATTTTGAAAATATAATGGACTCCCAGAAGAATTAAAAAATCTGACCTGGAAGAAGTACAGCCAGAATACTTCTTGGAAGTGAGAATGGCCAGACTCATATCATCTACTTTGGTCATGTTTTCAGAAGGGACCACTCCCTGGAGAAGGACTTCATGCTTGGTAAGTTGAAGGGTCTACGAAAGAGGAGAAGGCCCTCAATAGGATAGATTGACACAGTGAGTGTGGCAATGGAATCAAGTATAGCAAGGATCATGGAGCTGGTGTAGGACCTGGCAGTGTGTTGTTCTATGTACATAGATAAGGTTTCTATGAGTCGAGATGACTCAATGGCACCTAATAGCAACAATAACAACATATCTCTAAAAGCTTTCTTACAAGGTGAACAGCTTGTTATCCATAAAAGTCATGGTTCATAAAAGCAATTCAAATGTTTTCAGTAAATTATTGATTAAAGAACTCCAGAGATGTCCCAAAATGCCCAAATTCTGTAAATAACCTGTTTAGAAGAGTCATTTGTGATCAAAGAAATATGAACTAACACAATATAAGTTATTTTCTGGAAAGCAGAATGTTAAGTACTTTTACAGTAAGAAAACAGATGACAAGACAGAAAGAAAAAAAAAAAAGCACTTTCATGAAATGATCTCATTAATATAACTTGTCAAATATTTTTAGAACTTTATTTTGCAATTTGTAATGGTAACTTCACTATATTTATATCAGTCAGGAACTAGTAAATGAAACAGAAACCATACTACCTTGTTATAGTGAGAGATTTAATATTGGGAGTTGGTTTCACTGGCAAAAAGTTTAAATGGGTGAAAGCAAAAGGACATTAGGAAAACCATAATTGCAGGTTGAATTAGTGCCCGAATTATAATAAAGAAGGTGAAAAGAAAGAAGTTGAAGTTCCGAACCCAAAATCTTGCAAAAAAAAAATTGCCTTTAAATTTGTTGTTCAGAATCTGAGGCAGACTTAACTAATTGTTGGTGATAGCTCAGGAGCTCATATGGACAACCCTAAAGAGCTGTGGGGTCAGATAACTGAGGAATACTATTTTTATTTGGTTAGGTGCTGTTGAGTCAGCTCTGACTCATAGTGATCCTGTGTACAACAGAATAAAACACTGCCTAGTCCTGAACCACACTCACAATTCTTGCTGTACTTGAGCCTGTCATTATGACTGTGTCAATCCATCTTGTAGAGTGTCTCCTTTTTTCACTGACCCTCCACTTTACCAGGCATGATACCTTCTCACAGGAGTGATCCCTCTGACAACATGAACAAAATAGGTGAGACAGAGTCTAGTTGTCTGATACATGGCCAAACTAGTCTATTTCAGCTGACTAATTCCTAGGATACCGATCTTTATTCATTCCATTTCATTTTTGACAAATTCCAATTTTCCTAGATTCATACTTCATACATTCCATGTTCCAATTATTAATGGATGTTTGCAGCTATTTTTCCTCATTTTGAGTAGTGTCATATCAGCAAATGGAGGTTCCAAAAGCTTTACTCCATCCATATCATTAAGGACAGTTGTACTCTGAGGAAGCAGCTCTTCCCCAGTCGTATTTTGAGTGCCTTCCAACATGAGGGGCCCATCTTCCGGCACTATATCAGACAGTTTCATGGCTATTCATAGTTTTCCAGTAATATACCAGACAGTGTTTCACTGCTATTCATAAGGTTCTCACCAGTCAATTTTTTGAAAAGTGGATGGCCCCTTCCATCTTCCAAGTTTGTCTTAGTCTGGAAGCCCCACTGAAATCTGTCCACCATGGGTGACCCTTCTGGTATTTGAAATACTGGTGGCATAGCTTCCAGCCTCAGCAACATGCAAGCCACCACAGCATGACACACTGACAGCCAAGTGGTGGATATGCATATATACACATATGTATATGTATGTATATCAGAATGTTTTTGCAAGCAACATAAATCCATCTGGCTGACAAAATGATTAAATTATTTGAGGATTATTTAATTTGAACAATTGAAATTTTTTAAATAATTATACAAATTAAATAATTTTTGCCATTAATGACATTTATAGAAATGTTAACAAAGTAGACCTTGAAAATAAGTCTGAAGAATGAAATGTAGGTAAGAATCAGAACCACATCCACAATCTGAATAACTGTGAATTCTAAGAAGATATTAATTGTGGTGTCAATAATGTTTTCATATTATTACTTGCATTTAATTTTTCTATACTTGAAAACCAGAGTTTCAATTGTTGTTGAGATCAATGCAAATGGCCATGTTTTCTTGTAGAGTGATTCTCAAATCAAATCTATACCGAGAGACCCTGAGAATCTCTGCTAGTTTCCTGTGACTTCTGTCTGTGATAAGTTATCATAAACTTGTTGGCTTTAAAGTAACAATTTTATCTCTCACAGATATTTTATTAGTTAATCAAACTAGGTAATAACCAAGAAGAGTGAGTACTAATCCTAAGTACTTCTGAACAGTGTTTTAGTAAAGGATATAAGGGAAACAAAAACATGGTCACACATACAGGGAGAAGATAACATGTGAGGATCCATCCACGACCCAAGAAAATGTCCAAGGCTACCAGAAACTTAAAGAGCTGTGCAGATGCGCTGAATTTAGTCTTTTAGCCTCCAAAACTATGAGAGAATACATTTCCATTCTTCAGATAAACTCACTTTGCAGTATTTTGTTATGACAGCTCTTGGAAACTGAGATATATATATCTATTCATAGATATATATACATAAATATATATGTATGAGCTTGTGTGCATGTACACAAGTATTTGGGAGAATTATTCATGTTTGTTACAATTAATATAAAGTTTGTGGGACCATGTTCTCACCAAAATATTTTGGTTCCTCTAAAGCCATGGAAAAATTCAAATTAAAACCAGAAATTTGTTACAGCAAACTAATTAAGCTATTGTACAAGCCCTCAAATATTCAACAAATTAGTGTGAAGTCTAAATAAATGGTAACAAAACCATACAAAATTTTGTCCTTAAAAATTATAACCACATGTGTACTGGACTTGGCTAGTTCGAATTTGTAAGAGACACTTTTTTTCTACTCAACATCATATCCTCAACATCATCTTTGGTAAAAATATCATGTTGATAGCTTGACAGTTGCCTTCATAATAGTATTTACAACATGGAATTCAGCAAACACTAAAAATCTCTTCTTATTTTTCTCAAGAGAACTGATATTAAATTTATCAGAAAAATACTGACTGTATTGTTATAACTTAATTATCTATTCAATTTCAAGAGCACATTTGAAATATTGAATGATCAAATGCAGGAAGAAGTTCATGAGAGTAAAACACTTTGGATGTTATTAGCAGGTAATTCTAATGTCATCAGAATGAATAATCTATTTCAATATTCACAAAATCTTTTTATTAAAAACTAGAAATGAAACTTACCTAATTACCTTTATTATGTTATGTATTTAAATTTATTAAACATACCACTTGTTTATTTTATTGTGCTGTGTGGTACAATACTTTATTGATAAATCATATATTAATTCATATTATTAAGTTATAGTAAGCAAAAAATATTTTTTCTTCATTTTTTAGAGTTCATATCCTTATGTGTTCAGATATATAAAGTCTATTATACCTTCAGGTTAGTATATTTCATTGTTCTACAATTTCATATTTCATCTCAGTTATAGAAATGAAACAAAAAATGATAAAATGAATGAAACGAGAAAACAAAAATACATAATTGATCTCAAAAATAAGTTTTACGTCTCTAGTCTGGCCATAACGGAGTGTTGTGTATTTTACTTACTCTCCCAATACATATAATCCTAGCATTCAACACCATATAGAAGAAACTGTCAGGCATTGTACAATGGACAATGCAGCTGAGATAAACTTTAAGTTTAATCTTACTTTATTCCTGACGCAGTTCCAAACCCCAAATTAGGGAAGAAAATATCAGAGAGCAGCACCAAACCACATGGAAAAAATAGATATGAGAGATTAATAGTGTAGTAGCCCAGATATAGCTGGGAATTTATGTGTCACAGAAGCCTAGAACTAGAAGTTGAGCAGAGAAAGAACCTTAGAAATCTGTAGAGTCATCCCCTTGAGTCTCTGTCCCAATATTAAACAGTGAGCTAAATAGGCCTAAAAAAAAAAAAAAACCAGAAAAGTTTACTTCTATTATTTAACATCATTGGAAATCCTTTGTCTTCAACTATAATGGTTCTTCATTTTATTTTATGAAGACTTATTTTTAGTTCTTAGAAGTTGCTGTGATTTTGTTTGCTCATTAATGCTTTTAATGTCCCTAGCTATACTATTGTTTACATTTTTACTATCTTGTTCACATCAAGTTCTCACTGCTTGGAGTTTACCTTGTGTCATAAAAATTTGAGACTGTGACCTAAACGCTAATGATGTAGAACACTGTGCATGCTTCTATAGGGCGCAGTGGGATTAATGAGAGTTTGTGTACTTTTAATCAAGTGCTATAATGAACATGTGCTGGATTTTGTGGAATAGGTACAAGATAAATAAGCCTGTTAGGAGGAAAAAAGATGATGTGCTGAAATACATAAATAAAGTGATCAGGAGAGAGAAAGTGCTATAGAGATATACTTAAATATGAGCATCCTGCTGAGTAGTTTCCCTGCACTTAGAGTTAATGGCCATAAATAAGCACATATTCTTCACAGAATAATTAAATTTTATATCTTCAAGGCAAGACCTGACAGTAGAGACCTGAAATGATTCACGAGTAACGAAGTATAGGGAAAAGGAATATCTCTTCCCAAGTTAAGCATATCATTTTTTCTTAAAATTAAATAGTAATTTAATACTAGTAAACAAATTTAATTAAAAAAAAAAAAAAAAGGACTTGTGATCCGAAATTGAGTTCTGTCCCAATTTGTTTATTGGTGTTCATCATATCAGTTTACTTCATATTACTGAGAAAGAATTACTTTAGTTCAGAGAGTGCACAAGGTTTGAAGCTTGTTAACGGGCACCTGAATCACTGTGCAGAGAAGGATTTTGGGTTAATTCTGGATTCAGCAGTCAAGAGCACTGTGGTGATAGAGAAATATTCATAATGGACTGTGAAGGGTTGTTTTGTTAGACTGATTATTATCTTAGGTTCTCTACAGAAGTAAAACCAGTAAAGCTTATATATAATATATATATTCTCAAAGAAATGGCTCATGTGGTTGTACAGGTTGGCAATTTCCAAGTCCATGGTTCAGAGGTCAGGCTGTAGGCTTCTTCTGACTTACATATCTGCAAGGGCTGAACCCAAGATTAGGAGGTAAAATAGCAAGCTGCTGGCTCACAGGCTGCATCCAGTAATGAACCCCAAGTATGGCAAGCTGCTGACTCAAATGGAAAGAACCAGAGGTAAGATAATGTCAAGCCAGATGTAGGATCCAGGTTAAGCAAAAGGCAGACAGCTTTGTCAGCACACTTGTACACATTGGGAGCAGGCCACACCCCTGACGAACTTCCCACTTAACTGATTATCAATTCATACCAGATCTTACCATGATGGCAATTACCTTCTATCACATCTCACCATGGAGTATGACTATATTATAACTGTCTAACCACTGAGAATCATGGAACAACCAAGATGACACAGAACCTAA
>NW_006922845.1:38078-38723 GCF_000298275.1 Orycteropus afer afer | reverse complement strand
TGGTATTAGCATCTGTCATCTCTATCAGTATCGTCCCTTTTCCTAATGTTTTCATGGTGGTCACAGACTCTTTCTATACCATCCCTCCCCATTTGTTAAGTTTTCGTTTTACTCTTTTGGAGAAGTTTTTTAACACAGATAATAATTTAATTTTTAGAATGTCCCAGTCGTTTAACTTATCTTCTGCTGTTTGTGAATCTTGGGTTATGCTTGATAGTCTGTTTATGCCATAAATAAGCACCCATAAATTTGTCCCTATTTTTTCTTTAATGAACTTTATAGTTTTAGGTTTCACATTTAAATCTTTGATCCATATGGAGTTAGTTTCTGTGTATGGTGTGAGATGTGGCTCTTGTTTCATTTTGCTGGGAAAGGATATACAGTTTAGCCAGCACCATTTGGGAAAGAGACTATCCCTTCACCATTTAGTGGATTTCAGCCCTTTGTCAAAAATCAGCTGATGATGGGTTGATGGATCTATGTGTCTGTTATTTTACCAATATCAAGCTATTTTGATAGCTGTGGCTGTATAGTAGGTTTTGCAACCTGGGACTGTGAGACCTCCTGCTTTGTTCTTCTTATTCAGTAGGACTTTGCTTATTTGAGCATTCTTTCCTTTCCATATAAAATTAGTTATTGTTTTCT
>NW_006922845.1:26683-29270 GCF_000298275.1 Orycteropus afer afer | reverse complement strand
CAAAGGTTGAGGGGCTTTCACCCAGCCCCTAGAGCCTGGCACTTTGAACTTAGACTTAAAGCCTCCAAATTGTAAGAATAAACTCCTGTTTGTTAAGGCCATCCCATATGTGGTACATTCCTATCAGAGTGGCACTAGGTAACCAGAACACTTTGGAATGAGTAAACATATGGATCTCTTCCAGTCAGTTGGTCAAGTAGCTGTCTTCCAAATCTCTTGGCATAACTGAGTGAGTGTTTTCAGTGGGGAATCCATTAGCTGCAACATATCAATGGATATTATGTCAATTCCTGGAACCTTGTTCTTCACTAATTCCTTTAGTGCAGCTTCAACTTCTTCCTTCAATACCATTGGTTCTTGAACACATGCCACTTCCTGAAATGGATGAAGATCAACCAGCACTTTTTGGTACAGTGGCTCTGTGTATTCCTTCCATCTTCTTTTGATGCTTCCTGCATCATTCAATATTTTGCCCATAGAATCTTTCAATACTGCAACATGAGGCTTAAATTTCTTCCTCAGTTCTTTCAGCTTGAGAAATGCCGAGTGTGTTCTTCCTTTTTGTTTTTCTAACTCCAGGTCTTTGCACATTTCATTATAGTAATTGGCTTTTTCTGCTTGAGCTGCTCTTTGAAATTTTCTGTTCAGTTCTTTTATCTTGTCATTTCTTGCATTTGCTTGAGCTACTCTTTGCTCAATGGCAAGTTTCAGAGTCTCTTCTGACATCCATTTTGGTCTTTTCTTTCTTTCTCTTATTTTTAATGACCTCTTGCTTTCTTCATAGGTGATGCTCTTGAATGTCATACCACAATTCTTATGGTTTTCAATCACTGGTGTTCATTGCATCAAATCTATTCTTTAGGTGGTCACTAAATTCAGGAGGGATATATTCAAGGTCATAGTTTGGCTCTTGTGGACTTGTTTTAAATGTCTTCTGCTACAAGTTGAACATGCATAAGAGCAGTTGATGGTCTGTTCCACAATCAGCTCCTGGTCTTGTTTTGGCTGAAGATATTGAGCTTTTCCATCACCTCTTGCCACAGGTGTTAGTCAATCTGATTCCTCTGTATTCTATCTGTTGAAGTCTACGTGTATAGCCACCATTTGTTTGGTTGAAAAAATATATATATTTGCAATGAATAAGTCGTTGGCCTTGCAAAATTCTATCATGTGATCTTTGGCATTATTTCTGTCACCAAGGCCAAATTTTCCAACCACTGCTTGAATTCTTTTTTTCCAACATTTGCATTCCAGTCAACAGTGATAATTAACACATTGTTATTGCACGTTTGGTCAATTTCAGACTGCAGAAGTTGATAAAAATCTTCAATTTCCTCAAGTTTGGCTTTTGCGGTTGGTGTGTAAATTTGAATAATGGTATTATTACCTAATCTTCCTTGGAGGTTTATGGATATTATCCTGTGACTGACGACATTGTACTTCAGGATAGATCTTGAAACATCCTTCATGATGATGAATGTCACACCATTCCTCTTCAAATTGTCACTCCTAGGATAGTAGATCATACTGTTGCCTGATTCAAAATGGCCTAAACCTGTCCATTTCAGCTCGTTGATGTCTAGTATAGGAGGTCTGGTGGAGTAGCGCCTAAGGGATTTGACTGCTAAGCAGAAGGCTGGGGGTACAAACCTATCAGCCACTCCTCGTAAGGAAGATTGGGCAACCTACTTCTGTAGTGATAATGCCTCAGAAACCCAAGGAGGGATTGCTATGAGGTAGATCTGACTCAATAGCAGTGAGTTCAGTTTTTGTTTTTAATCCTAGGATATCAATCCTTATGTGTTCCATTTAATTTTTGACAATTTCCAATTTTCTTAGATTCATACTTCAGTACATTCCATGTTCCAATTATTAGTGGATATTTGCAGCAGTTTCTTCTCAGATGAGTAGTGCTGTGTCAGCAAATGGAGGTATTGAAAGCTTTACTTTATCCATATAAGTAAGGTTGGTTCTACTCTAATGAGGCAGTCTTTCCCAGTTGTACTTTGAGAGCCTTCCAACCTAAAGGGCATGTCCTCCTGCATTGCATTAAACAATGTTTCTGGGCTATTCAGAAATATAAAGTTGTGTGGTAATGTATCAGATAGTGTCTCTCCATTATTCATAAGGTTTTCCCTGGAAAATTCTTCGAGAAATGGATGGCCTCTTCCTTCTTCCTAGTCTGTCTCAGTCTGTAAACTGCATTGAAGCCTGTGCACCATTGGCAATTCCTCTGGCATTTGAAACACTGGTGGCACAGCCTCATAGCAACATGCAAGTCATCACTATAGGACAAACTAACAGACACATTTTTCTCCTCTAGCTATTTGATATTTCTCCACCCTCTCTTACCTGGATCCCATCACTCAATCTGTCATCCTCTGGCTTTTCTTTTCCCCACTTCCTGCCTCATAGGTGTGGACCTTGTGTCCCTCCTCTTACCTGGATCTCTGTCACTCAGTGTGTTTTAGTATTTGCTAAAAATTTGTGCTTGTTCTCTTTTTTATTTTGATGAGTTGGGTCTGACACATAGTGAACTCTCCTTGGTTTTCCTAAGTGGTATCAATATGGAGGTAGATTGTCCAAC
>NW_006922845.1:24189-25733 GCF_000298275.1 Orycteropus afer afer | reverse complement strand
GCACATTACCTATTCTCTCCTCACCTGCATAAATTGTCTTATGGGAATTTCCTTACAATCTGTTGATTTAGGAAGAAAAAGCTCAGTCCAGGTTTACAGAGAGTTGTGCATGATATTCAGGTACCACCCAGAATTGGACAGCAGCAGCACTGCAATTTCTTTTAGGGACCTTTCTGAAGGACACTGGTGAAGGGAAATACGTCCAATAGGCAGAACCTTAAGCAATGCACCTGGTTGTTGACTTTGCTCAGAAATAGGAATGATCAGATGTGTGATTGAATATTTTTCATGGGCTGTGGTCAAACATTTGGCAGGATGTTTAAAGACTTGGAAGGAATATTATTGAAAAATGAGTGACAAGGAGACATAGAGAAGAGGCATATGGATACACCTCTCTGAATGGGCCAAAGAAGTGAAGATATTTGTGTATTATGTGAATCATCACCAATAAGTGACCTTGACAGGGGAGGATTTTAACAATCAAGTAGATCGAATGACATGTTCTATGGATACTAGTCATCCTCTTTACCCAATCACTTCTATCATTGCCCAGTGGGTCTCATGTCCAAAGTGGCCATGGTAGCAGTGATGGAGATTCAGCAACATGAACTTCCACTTAACAAGGACAACTTGGCTATAGCCACTGTCATTGCTTGGCTACAGCCCAGTCTCAAAGCAGCAGAGGTAACCACTGAATCCTAAATATGGCACTACTCCCAGAAGCAATCAGCCAGAAACCTGATAAGTATGAATGATATAGAAGTTCTAGCTTTATATTGTCAATTTTGAATAAGAACAGCCTTGAGAAATATATAGTGAGTTTATCTACATATATATAATTTATAATTTATTTTAGCATAATATTCTTCATTTTCTAACTATTCTTGCTTAAGGTGTTTAATTTATGCATTCTTAGAGACTCACCTTAGTCAAAAAATACAAGTAAATTAAAAGTGAAAGGATGGAAAATAATATCAAACTAATGGCAACCAAAACAGAATAGGAGTGACAATATTAATTTCTGATCAAATATACTTCAAGTTGAAAACCAATATGAGAGACAAGTAAGGACATTATATAATGATGAAAGGGTCAATGCACTAAAAGGACATAACCATAAAATATATCTATACATTCAATAAAAGGTCACCAAAATACATAAAGCAAATATTAACTGAAGTGAAAGAAGAAATAGACAATTTTAAAATAGTAGTAGGAGAGTTTATCACACAACTTTCTATTTAGGACAGAGGAACTAGAAAGAAACTCAGCTTAGATACAGATGATCTCAACAACACAATCAAGCAGCTTGACTTCATAGAAATATACAGAACACTCCACTCAACAAAAACACAATACATGCTATTTTCCAGTAAACATGAATCATTCTTCAGAATAGACTATATGTTAGGCCACAGATCAAATATCAATAAATTTAAAAACATCGAAGTACTACAAAGCATCTTCTCAGATCATAACATTATAAAATTAGAATTAAATAAAATCAAATACATGGAAATGAAACAATGCATTGCTGGGTAAGA
>NW_006922845.1:23408-23939 GCF_000298275.1 Orycteropus afer afer | reverse complement strand
GGAAATAATTGAGATCAAAGCAGAAATAAATAAAGAAGACAACAGAAAGGAAGAAATTGAATAGATTATTAAAAACAAAACAAAACAAAACAACCCTACACACACAAAGTCCTTTTCCAGGTAGCTTCACTGCAGAATTTTACCAAACATTCAGAAAATAGGTAACACCAATCATACTGAAACTATTCCAGAACATAGAAAATGATGGGATACTTTCAAGTTCATTTTATGGAACAACATAACCCTTATACTAAAACCAGAGCAAAACACCACAAAAAACAAAATTACAGACCAAAATCCCTCATGAGTACCTAAGGCATTTGACTGCTAACTGGCAGGCTGGCCCATCAAACCCACCAGATATTCCTTGGAAGGAAGACTGGACAATGTACTTCCTTAGAGATGTGGCCTTGGAAACCCAAGGAGAGGTCGCTATGAGATAGAATCAACTACACAGCAGTGATCCCTCATGAGTATAGATGCAAATATCTTCAACAAAATTGTAGCCAATAGAATCTAACATTATACATA
>NW_006922845.1:21058-22348 GCF_000298275.1 Orycteropus afer afer | reverse complement strand
GGATAAGCAAAGCACTACTGGAAAAGAACAAATTAGGAGATCTCACACTCCCAGAACTTAAAACCTACTACACAGACAAGGTAGTCAAAACACCTTGGTATCGGTACAAAGACAGACACATAGACCAGTGAGAATCTGAAAATAGATCCATCCACCTATGGACAGCTGATATTTGACAAAGGGCCAAACTTTCAAATTGGGGAGAGATAATCTCTTTAACAAATGGTTTTAGCAAAACTGAATACCTATTTGCAGAAAAATGAAATGAGACCAATACATCACACCATACACCACAAATTAAGTAAAGATGGATCAAAGACCTAAATGTCAAACCTTTATCTATGAAGATTTTCAAAGAAAAAATAAGGACTAATTTAGGAGGTTTGGGCAATCTACTTCCATAGTGGTACTGCCTCGGAAACTCCAAGGAGGGGTTGCTATGAGTCAGGCCTTACTGGACGGCATATAACAACAACAACAATGTATGTCTAAGAACTTTGGTGGCATAGTGTGTAAGGCATTTGAGTGCTAACCAGAAGCCTGGTGATTCAAACTCACCAGCCACTCCTTGGAAGGTAGGTTAGGCAATCTACTTCCGTAGTGATGCTGCCTCAGAAACCAAAGGAGGAGTTGCTATGAGTCAGATCTGACTCCACAGCAGTGAGTTTGTTTTTTTTGGTGTTGTTAATTTATGGCAAATAGACTACAGAACATAACCAAAAACACACAAACTACAGAAGACAAATTAGTTGACTAGGACTTTCTAAAAATTAAATTCTTATGTGCATCTAAAAACTTTTCCAAAAGAGTGAAAAGAGAACCTACAGATTGGGAAAAACAATATTTGACAATGACTTTCTGACAAGGGAATTATCTCTAAAACTTATAAAAACTTCCACACCTCAACATCAAAAAGATGAACAATCTAATTCAAAAATGGGCAGAGGACATGAACAGACACTTCACCCAAGAAGATATGCAGGAATACTATGCAACAATAAATAAAATGAAGAATCCACAAAGCACCTTGATAGGAGAATGGAGATATGGCTATATTTAAGTTTGGCAGATGGTAATTCTACATACATATTTATATGTGCTATAAAAATATGCACATATATATGGGAGCTCTAGTGGCATAGTGCCTAAGGCATTTGACTGCTAACCAGAAGACTGGCAGTTCAAACCCATCAGCTACTCCTCGGAAGGAAGATTAGGCAATCTATGTTGTTGTTGTTGTTATGTGCCATCAAGCCGGACCCAACTCATAGCTACCCCTCCTTGGGTTTC
>NW_006922845.1:18858-20408 GCF_000298275.1 Orycteropus afer afer | reverse complement strand
TCCTGAATAGAGTGGAAGAAAAATATGGAAACAAAACCCAAAAACATAAAAAAAGACCAGGCTTGTTGGTCTGAAGTGAATGGTGAACCCCCCTGGCCTATGGTTGGGTTCATCCTTTGGGACTGAAATTGAACTCAGTCTCATGCCTTAACTTTCAAACAAACAATAGACAGGCCTATAAGCTGGACAGTCAATCAGGAAGGTACCCTCCTTAGAACAATCAACCACGGGAAATCAGAAAGGCAGCATTTATGCAGAGAGAAAGCTGAAAAGACAGGAATGCATAGGAAAGGACACAGGGAGAAGGTAAACACAAGGAGGAAGTGGGCATAGAGCTGTTACACTGTGGGGATTGCAATCAATTCCACAAATCAAAGCATGGATGAACTATTGAATAGAAAACAACTTACTTTGTAAACTTTCACCCAAATCACAGTAAGTTAAAAAAAAAAGTAAATACTTGAGTCAGTAATACTTTAAGCAGTATTAATAAAACATTTTAAGTAAGACCATTCCTCCTTACATAATTTTCCATATATATGTGTATACATGTGTGTGTGCACACACACACACACATTTGTATAAAGGACACACGGAAATAAGCCAACATATAAGGCAATTAATAGAGTTAATTAATCTGATGTATGAGGTTTCAAACCTTAAATATGAGAGCCAATTCAGACTCATACTAAGTGTATTTATTTAGCTTGATAGTATAGTTAATGAGAGCATTTGTGAGACCTCTAAACATAAACATTTTTATAAATGAGACATGATGAAGACACAATGGATTTTGATATAGATCTGTATTTTCTTCTCAATAAGGAGCACAGAATAACTTTTTACCAGTTAGCCAGGAGAACACTACCCCTTACAGTTCATTTCAGGGGTTCTTCTATTCTGGGTGATTTTTATTTTGTGTCTCTTCACATGGACCTTTTTCTAATTACCTGAAATTATTGATATTACATTATGAACCCATACAAAATGTTTATGTTCAACATGATAATGCACTGACTTCTAAGGGGAAATTTGCCTCCCTCCAGCATGTGCTTTGAAATGCTGGATGCCCATGTTTCTGGCTAATGACTAAAGCCCCATAATTGTACAGCTGTTTGGTTCTCAATAAACTGGTAAAGCTGTATCTATGTTCTGTATATTAGAAAATGAAGAAAATATTTAAAAACACTGTGAGTGGGAAGTTACCTCCTGCTTATATTCATATTTAAGAAAAGGCTCCCCTATTGTGCAGTGGTATCATTATACATCCTCTTAGCAAACATTATCCAAAGTAATTTTCTTTAAAACACTCATGTTTCGTATCTAACAACCATTTTTTCAAAATAGAAATCCTACAAAATACATTCATATGGAAATTTCTTCTACTTAAATATATCAATTAAAGCAAAGTTGTGTTTTATTTTTATATTTGTATCAGTCACATTAACTGATATTTGGATGACTACTTTCTAATAATGTGGGAATAAATGAACTAATACTGAACATGATTTTTATAAATAATTCAAAACATGATTGTTGTTGTTGTTTTG
>NW_006922845.1:10859-18758 GCF_000298275.1 Orycteropus afer afer | reverse complement strand
TTGCCCAACCTTCCTTTTGAGGAGTGGCTGGTGGGTTTGAACCGCCAGCCTTCTGGTTAGCAGTCAAGTGCTTTAGCCACTATGCTACCAGAGCTCCCCAAAACATGGTACAAACTATTTTCCTGGGCAACTTAAAATGCAATTTACTTTAATAGAATTACTACTACTTATTTTTGTTGAAATACTAGTCGTATGAAGCATTACTGTTGTTATTGTCATGGAGTCGATTCTGACTCATGGAGACCACCTGTGAGGTTTGTTGTTAGGGGTCCCAGAGTTGGTTCCCACTCATACCTAACCCTATGTGCAATAGAACAAAACACGGCCAGTTCTTGTGTCATCCTTACAATCATTGCTATGTTTGAGCTAACTCTTGCAGCCACTGTGTCAACTCAACTCATTGAGGGTCTTCCTGATTTTCTTCTACTTTTCCAAGGAAGATGTCCTTCTCCAGGTATTGGTCCCTCCTGATAACATGTCCAAATTACATGATACAAAGTCTTGCCAACCTCACATGGAAGGAACATTCCAGCTGTATTTCTTCCAAGACAGATTTGTTTATTTTTCTGGCAGTCCATAGTATACTCAATATTCTTTACCAACACCATAATACATTTTCGGTCTTCGTTATTTATTATCTGGCTTTCTCATATATATCAGTAAAGTGAAAATACTATGGCTTTAGTCAGGTGCACTTTAGTCTTCAAACAGAAATTTTTGCTTTTAATACTTCAGAGGGGTCTTCTGAAGTAGTTTTGCCCAAGATATTTTATTTATTTATTTATTTATCTATTTATTTATTTATTTATTTATTGTTGCTTCCATGAGTAATGGTTGTGAATCCAAGTCAACTGAAATCTCTGACAACTTCAATTTTTTTCTTTTTTTTTATCATGATGTCAACTTATTGGTTCAGTTGTCAGGATTATTATTTTCCTTATGTTGAGGTGCAATCCATAGTGATGGCTGTACTCTTTCATCTTAATCAGTAAGTACTTCAAGTTATCTTCATTTTGGGCAAGCAAAGTTGTTTGTGTCATCTACATGTAACTGTTAATGAGTTTTGCTCCAATCCCGATGCTGGGTTCTTTTTCATGTAGTCCAACTTCTTGGATTACTTGATCAGCATAAATATTGCATAAGTATGATGAAAAGAGACAATCATAATGCACAGAATTCCTGATTTCAAACCATGCAGTATCCTATTGTTCTGTTCAAACTACTGCCTCTTTGTCTCTATAGTTTCCTCATGAACACAATGAAGTGTTCTGGAATTCCTGTTCTTCACAATGTTATCCATAATTTGTTATGATTCACATGGTCAAATGCTTTTGCATACACCAAAAAATGCAATAAACATCATGCTGGTATTCTTTGCTTTAAGCAAAGATCCATTTCACATAAGCAATGATATCCTTTCTATGAATCTGGCTTGAATTTTTTGGCAGTTCCCTGTCAGTATACAGATACAACCATTTTTTTTTTTTTTTTAATAATCTTTGGCAAATTTTATTTAAGTGTGGTAATAATTATATTGTTTGATAATTACCACATTCTGTTGGATCACTTTTCTATGGAATGGGCATAAATATTGATCTCTTCCAGTCAGTTGGCCAGATAGTTGTCTTCCAAATAACTTGCCAAAAAAGAGTGAGAGCCTCCAGGGCTGCATCAGTTTTTTGAAATAAGTCAGTGGATATTACATCATTTCCTGAAGTCTTGTTTTTCTTCAATTCCTTCAGTGCAGCTTGAACTTGCTCTTTTAATAACATTAGTTCTTGATTGTATGCTAGCTCCTGAAATGTTTAAACATCTATCTACTTGTTTTGGTACAGGGACACTTGTGTATTCCTCCCATCTTCTTTTGATGCTTCCTGCATGGTTCAATATTTTGCCCACAGAATACTTCAATATTTCAAATCAGGATTTGACTTTTTTTTTTTTTTTTTTCAATTCCTTAAGCTTGAGAAATGTCAAACATGTTCTTCGCCTTCGGTTTTCTAAATTCTAGGTCTTTGCACATTTTATTATAATAAATTTATTTGTCTTCTTGAGCCACCCATTGTAATCTTCTGTTTGGCTCTTTAATTTAATCATTTCTTCCTTTTCCTTCAGTTACTTTACATTCAAGAGAAAATTTCAGAGTCTCTTTTGACATCCATTTTGGTCTTTTCTTCCTTTCTTATCTTTTTAATGACATATTGCTTTCTTTATATATGATATTCTTGATGTTGTCCCTCAACTCACCTGGTCTTAGGTCACTAGTTTTCAATGTATCAAATCTGTTCTTTACAGTCTCTAAATTCAGGTGGAATATATTGAAGTTCATATTTTGGTTCTTATGAACTTGTCCTAATTTCTTCAGCTTCAATTTGAACTCATATATGAGTAATTGATAGTCTTTTCCAACATCAGTTCCAGCTTTATTCTTACTGATGATATTGAGTTTCTCCATTCACTCTTTCCATAGAGTAGTTGATTTGATTCTTGGGTATACCATCTGGGGAGGCCCACATGTATAGTTGTTATTTACACTGTTGAAGAAGAGTATTTATGATGAATAATTTTTTGGTCTTGTAGAATTCTATCATGTGATCTCTGGTGTCATTTCTTTCACTAAGACCATATTTTCCAAGTATTGATGTTTTTTTGTTGTTTCCTGCTTTCACATTCCATTCACCAGTAGTTATCAATACATCTTGATTTCATGTTTGGTCAATTTTAGACTGCTAAATTAGTAAAAGTCTTCAATTTCTTCATCTTTGGCTTTAGTGTTTGGTTCATAAAGTTGAATAATAGTACTATTAATTGGTCTTCCTTGTGAGTTTAAGGATATTACCCTATCACTGACAGGATTGTACTTCAGGGTAGGTCTGGGAATATTCTTTTTGATAATGAATGTGACACCATTGTTCTTCAATTTTTGTTTGAGTCATAATAGAACATATGACTGTCTAATACAAAGTAACCAATTCCAGTCCATTTCAGTTCACTAATGCCTAGAATATCTGACTTTATACATTCCATTTAATTTTCCAATTTTCCAGATTCTAACTTTGCACACTCGATACTCTAAATATTAATGAATATTTGCCCATATTTTTTTTCTCATTTTGAGTCATTCCTCATCAGCAAATGAAGGTCCTGAAGCTTTATTCTCACCACATCATTAAAGTAGACTCTATTATGAGGAGGCTGCACTTTCCCAGTCATATTCTGAGTGTCTCCCATCCTAAGGAGCTTATCTTCAGGCACTATACTGAAAAAGCTTTCACTGTAATATATTAGACAATGTTTCACTGCTATTTGTAAGGTTTTCAGGGGCGAATTTTTCAGAAGTGTATGGTTCATCCTTCTTCCTAGTCTGCATACTTTAGAAGATATGCTAAAACCTGGACATGATGGGAGACCTGCTGGTATTTGAAATTCCAGTGTCATTGCTCCCAGCATCACAGCAACACACAAGCCACCACGATACCACAAACTGACAGATGAGTGACAGTGCCCAGAGAGTAGTTAAAGCAAATGAAAGAAATACAGAAAGAAAAGATTTGAACAGAAAATTCCAAAAGACAGTTCAAGAAGCGTAACTATGGTACGATAATGAAGTATATAAAGACCTGGAGTTAGAAAATCAGAAGGGAAGAACATGCTCAGCCTTTCTCAAACTGAAATTACTGAAGAAGAAATGCAAGGTTTGAATTGCAATGTTGAAGGGTTATATGGGAAAATAATAATAATAATAATGTAGGAATCATTAAAGAAAGATGAAAGAACATAGGGTCACTGTACCCAAAAGAACTGGTCAATTATCCAAACATTTCAGGATGTAGCATATGATCAAGAAACAAAAGTATTGAAGGAAGAAGTCCAAACTGCACTGAAGTAATTGGTGAAAAAAAAAGTTCCAGTAATTGATGGAATACCCATTGAAATGTTTCATCAAGTGAATATAATGTTGGAAGCCCTCACTTGTGTATGTCAAGAAATTTGGAAGAGAGCCATCTTGCCAACTGACTGGAAGAGATCCATATTTATGACCATTCCCACCCACCCCCCAAAAAAAGGTGCTCTCACAGAATACAGAAATTACTGAACAATATCATTAATATCACACACAAGTAAGAATTTGCTAAAAAAATTCAAAAATCGTTGCTGTAGTACATCAACCGGGAAGTTCCAAAAATTTACTTTACCTATAGCTTTTTTATTTTTTTCTTTTGCTGAATTCAATGTGACTTATACATTAGGAAAGAGTAAGGGCACAACTCTAACTGGCAAGGAAGCAATGCCATTTAACAGCTGTGATTCGTGAAGGTATAAGATCTAAAGATCTCTTTGTCTACTATGTTTAGAGTGGATTATATGGAGACAAGTTAAATGAGGAGAATGAAGAGAAAACAGGGAAAAGATAATGATGTTGGAAAGAGTGTAGTATCAAAGAAGGAAGTATAAATTGATTGAAAACTGAAGACTAAAAACTTATTAATAATTTATTTAAAATTATCATCAAAAGCCCGTAATATTCTCTCCCAAATGAATGTGTGTCTTCTTGATGACAAAGTAAAATTTTGCTCTTTTGTTTTAATGTGTGTTTTATACATCATTATATATACACATATACAGAAATAAACATATATATCAATGTACATATGTTTGTATGTGTATGTGGATATACAGAGATACATACACTACACACACATATCCATCCACATGCACCCACACTTAAATACCTGATTGTCTTTGTGATATGTTAGATTTTGAGTGGGACTGGAAATGAAATGAAAAATTTTTCAATGAGAAAAAGAGATTTCTTTAAATTGTATGGGATCTCTGCTGGCATAATGCCTAAGGCGTTTGACTGCTAAACAGAAGGCCACTCCTCGGAAGGAAGGTTGGGCAATCTATTTCCGAGGTGATATCACTTCGGAAATGCAAGGAGCAATCACTATAAGTTGGATCTGACTCAACAGCAATGCGTTTAAATTGTATACTTAAAATGTTTTCCTTTTTATAAGGGTAGGTAATAACCAAAGAGATTTGGTCTCATTTGACTAAATCAGATTCAGAACATACAAATATTTTATAAGTTAAAATTATTCTGCCAATGTTATCTGGAAAAAATAATAATCATAATGAAGCAAAATTGTCCCTGAAAATACTTGATGATGTTTTTCTTCAGGATATCATTTTGGTAACAAAAGACTCTAAATTTTGAAACTTCAATTTAAATTTTCAAGTTAGTGTTTTGTTTTGTTTTGTTTTATTTTGATTAAAATAAGGTCATGAAAATACTTAATTCAGTAAGAGTCACAAAAATGTGTAGTTTCCACTTTTAAAGTTTAAGCACATGCAAACATATGATATTGCTGATGATGCAGTAAGACTATAGTTCCATAGTATTTAGAAGTAAAAAAAAAAGTACTTTTTAAGCAAACTTTGGTATCATCAAAACACTTAATTATTCATAAATAATTTCAGGACACTTAACTTTGAGTGCCTTTGTTTTAAAGTCTCTCTCTCTCTCTCTCTCAATAGATAAAAAAAAAATGATAGATGACAGATGATAGATGATAGATAATAGATAGATAGAAAGATTATAGATAGGTAGATAGACTATAGATTGACAGTATTATTAACCTATATGGAGAGTTATTGGTTATAGGAAATAGTAAAATATAAAGTTGATACTGAATTTAGAATTACTGAAACTGTCATACTGTTTAGTTATTATTTTATTTTATTATTTGTTTATTTTTTTTCCCAAGTATTAAGGATTACAATGGGGTCAAGTGGATAGAGGAAATTGTTTCATGCAGAAACTGAAAATCTGCATTTAATATCACAAAATGATGGAACAATTCTCATAACTATTTTAAAATAAAAATAATTTGAAAATGTTGTCATGGTGGTTGTTGGGACTGCTGAGTCAGTTCTGACTCAAAGTGACCCTACATACTGCAGAACAAAACACTGCCGTGTCCTGTGCCATCATCATTGTTGCTATGGTTGATCCCTTTATTGCATCCATTATGTCAATCTATCTTGTTGAAGGTCTTCCACTTTTTTGCTGGTACTCCTCTTTAACAAGCATAATATCTTTTTTAAAGGACTGGCCCATACTGACAAAACATTCAAAATATGGGAGACAAAGTCTCATTATCCTACCTTCCAAGGAGCATTCTGGTTGTACTGCCTCCAGGAAAGATTTGTTGGTTGTTCTGAAGATCTATAGTATAATTAATATTTGTGTTCAATTTGGTAATTCTTTGAATTATAATTCAAAGGCATCAATTCTTCTGTGGTCTTTTCTATTCATTGTACAGCTTTAACATGCATGTAAGGCAATATGGCTTGGGTCAGGTACACCTTCACCCTCAAGGTGACATCTTTACTTTTTAACACTTTAAACAGATCTCTGGCAGCAGAGTTGCCCAATGCAAAGCATCATTTGATTTTTTGAATGCTGCTCCCATGAATATTGATGGTCTATCCAAATAAAATGACATCTTTGACAATTTCCGGATTTTCTCCATTGATTGTGATGTTACTGGTCTAGTTGTGAGAAGTTTAGTTTTCTTTATGCTGTGGTGCTATCCATACTGAAGGCTATAAACTTTGATCTTCATCAATTAGTACTTCAAGTCCTCTTCACTTTTCAGCAAGCAAAGTAATGTCATCTGCAAATTAGAGGTCATTGATGAGTCTTCCTCTGTCCTGCTGTCCCATTTTTCTTCATATAATCCACCTTTTATGATTGTTTGCTTTGCATTCAAGTTGAATAAGTATAGTGAATTGATACAACCCTGGCATCCATCTTTCTGTATTTTAAACCAAAAACTATCACTTTGTCATTTTTGAATGACTGCATTTTGTTTTGTGTAAAGGTTCCTCAAGTACAATTAAGTATTGTGAAGTTCCCATTCTTAATAATGTTATTTATAATTTATTTTGTTAGCATCAAATCAGCAAAACTGATATGAGTCTAGATATATCACAAAGAGGACATTGAATACAGAGAAAGAGAAAAAGTAATGTTGAGACAACTGAAACTGGAAAAAAAGACAGAAGAAATTACCTAGGGTTGAATAATAGCATAAAATACTCCCTTTGTTCTACAGGGACAAACAACAAGGAATTGTTTTACAAAGCTCCATATTTTAGTTGCTGCTGTCCTTCCAGATGAGATGGTATCAATATGAAGATAGTACCACCTGTCCATGAATTGGATTTCTGAGGATGGGTTTCCTAGAACTTTCTAGCAAAAACAGGAAACAAACAAACAAACAAAAAAAAAACCTAGGGCTGGAAAATAAACATCCAAACAAACAAATAGGAATATAACTTGGCCTCCCACTGAACAGGACTGTACCTAGCACTGGCCCAGAGCTGTGTGTGCTAGAACTAACAAGAATCTCATCAATCTGGTTCTTATTTTCTTCTTCTGGAAGTACACTGGCAAAATATAAATTAGAAATAGGAAGAGGACTATTTTCCTCTTTTCGTACCTTTTAAGAGTGAAGAATTGTTAACAACCTGAGATACACAGATGATACAAATTTGCTTGCTAAAAGTGAGGATGACTTGAAGCACTTACTGATGAAGGATAAGAATACAGTTTGCAGTATGGATTACGTCTCAATATAAAGAAAACAAAAATCCTCACAACTGGACCAATGAACAGCATCACAATAAATGGAGAGAAGATTGAGGTTGTCAAATAATTCACATTGCTTGGTTCTGAAATCAATGCCAACAGAAGCAGCAGTCAGGACATGAGATGACATGTAGCATTGAGGAGGTCAACTGCGAAGGAACTGTTTCAAGTGCTGAGGAGCAAGGATGTCTCCTTGAAGACTAAGGTGCACCTGACACAAGCCATGATATTTCCAAACTCCT
>NW_006922845.1:8470-9942 GCF_000298275.1 Orycteropus afer afer | reverse complement strand
ATTTGAACAGAACAAGGAGATACTGCATGGTTTAAAATAAGGAAGCGAGTGCTTCTAGATTTTATCCTTTCACCATACTTATTCAATTTGTATGCTGAGCAAATAACCCAAGAACCTGGACTATATGAAGAAGAATGAGACATCTGGATTGAAGAAGACTCATTAACAACCTGTGATACGCAGATGACACAACTTTGCTTGCTGAAAGTGAGCATGACTTGAAGCACTTACAGGTGAAGATTAAAGACTACAGAGTGCAGTGTGGATTACACCTCAACATAAAGAAAACCAAAATCTTCATAACTGGACCAATAAAAAGCATCATGGTAAATGGAAAAGAGATTTAATTGTCAAAGATTTCATATTACTTGGTTTCACAATCAACACCAATGCAATACAGCAGATGATGTATTGCACTTGGCAAATGTGTTGTAAATGACCTCTTTAAAGTACTGAAGATCAAAGACATCTTTTTTAAAACTAAGGTGCACCCAACCCAAGCCATGGTATTTTCATTTGCCTCATATGCATATGAAATCTGGGCAATGAATAAGGAAGACCGAAAAAGATTTGATGATTTTGAGTTTTGGTGATGGCCAAGAATATTGGAAGTGCCATGGACTGCCAAAAGAACAAACAAATCCGTTCTGGAAAAAGTGCATCCAGAATGCTCCTTGGTTATGAGAATGACCAGACTTTGACCTACTTTGGTCATGTTCTCAGAAGAGGCTATTCTCTTAAGAAGGATACCATGCTTGGTAAAGTGGAGGGTCAATGAAAAAGGAGAAGGCCCTCACTGAGATGAATTGGCACAGTGGCTGCAATGATGGGCTTAGGTATAGCAAAGATTGTGAGGCTAGCATAGAATCAGGCAGTGTTTTATTCTGTTGTACATAGGTTGGCTGTGAGTCAGAGCTGACTGGCACCTAATGACAATAAAAACAGTCCTCTTATGAAGGAGCCCTTGGGACACAGTGGTTAAATGCTCAGCTGCTAATAGAAAAAATTCGTGTTTCAAACTCATTGGCAACTCTATGGAAAAAATGTATGCTAGTTGGATTACATAAAAATTACTGTCCTGGAAATGCAAGGAGCTCTAATGACATAGTACTTAAGGCTCTTGACTGCTAACAAGAAGATTGGAGATTGTAACCCACCAGCCACTCCATGGAAGGAAGTCCAAACAATCTATTTCCTTAAAAATTTACCACCTCAGGATAGATGGGTGAACAGACTGAACTATTAGGTATGTCTATGAAGCAGGAAGTGTACCCAAGATCATGTATAGGGCTGGCAGACAATGGTCCTATAAGTATATTTGTGTGATCTGTAAGAATTCCCAGGTGTATAGTACTGCTGACAAAGTTGTAGTCACTTCTTGGTCACAGCAAGCTACCCAGAGTGACTGAGTAGTTGAACCAGTGGGCTCTGGACCATATTGCAGGAGACATCAAACTCAATTGGCATAACAT
>NW_006922845.1:5656-7143 GCF_000298275.1 Orycteropus afer afer | reverse complement strand
CCAAATTCAAAGTGCCAGGCTCTAGGGACTGGGTGAAAGCTCCTCAACCCTGGGCTTCAGCTCTGCCTCCTGCTTCTGGCCCACTGAAGTTAAACGCTTTTCTTCACTCAGACAACTACTGGCTGCTGAGACTGACAAGCCCAAGATTATCAAGTAAAAAGGCACAATCCCAATGTTACAAAACCACATGACAGACCATTAATTTAAGTCCATTCAAAGTCCCAAGGTCGGCAGAGCATGGCAGGGTACTGAGTGACAACAGGGCTACATGCAGGGTTCAAACATGCCAATATTCTAGAGACTATTGCCAATGCTTCTCCTTATATATAGGAAGCAGACCAAATCCCTAAGGCAGCAGTATACTCTGGCTACTCAGCTGCTCATAGTAGATTCCACCACAGAGTTGATTACTAGTCTCATCATGGGGAATATTACATCCAGCTGCCCAGCCACTCAACAAGGCCCAACCAAGTGGAAACACAAACTTAACTACAATCATATAGTTTCCCCTCCCACACACAAATTTAGAACTCTAAATTAAATCCATCGTTATAAAACTCAGGTCAAATATTTTTATTTTTTAAAAGATGTCATTGGATTTATTTTGTAAATTTTGTTATTGCATTGTTTTTAAGAATTGATATAGTTTTGAAAGTAATTGTAACATAATTATCATTTAAAATATTTAACATATTGATAAGAATTATGAACATTATTTCAACAATATTTTAGAAAATGTCACTTTAAATAAATTCATATTTTATATGATAATATTTCCTAGAATCTTCACCACTCATCTGTCACTGTTATATATCTACATACTTTGGTCATGCTGTCCAAAGGGACCAGTCCCTAGAGAAGGATATCATGCTTGGTAAAGTAGAGTGCCAGAAGGAAAAAAAAAAAGAAGACCCTGAATGAGATGACTTGACACAGTGACTGTGAAGATGTACTCAAGCATAGCAAATATTGTTAGGATGGCCCAGGACCTGTCAGTGTATTGTTATCTTGTACAAAGAGTCACTATGAGTTGGAGACAAAGCTAAAGAACCTAAAAAAAAAAAATACACTCTCCTTAAAAGCAAGGTTCTGTGTCTTTTCTGACATCCATTTTGGTATTTTCTTTCCTTCCTATTTTTTTAATGTCTATTATTTTCTTTGTGTGTGATCCCACAACTGGTCTGGTCTTTGGTCATTGATGTTCAAGGTGTGAAATCTCTTCTTCACATAATCTCTAAATTCAGGACAGGAGGAATATACTCAAGGTGATGTTTTGGCTTTGTAGGTTTTTTGTTTGTTTGTTTTTGTTTTACTGTTCTTCAGCTTCAACTTAAATTTGCATATGCACAGTTGGTAATTTCTTCCACAGTCAGCCCCCGGCTTTTTTCTGACTGATGATAATGAGTTTCTCCATTGTCTCAATTTGATTTCTGTGTATTCTGTATGATGAGGGCCATGTTTATAGCCATTGTTTATGTTGTTGAAAA
>NW_006922845.1:4190-5351 GCF_000298275.1 Orycteropus afer afer | reverse complement strand
TAGGCTTACTTGTTGTTTTGTTGTTAGGTGCTATTGAGTCTGCTCCAATTGAAAGCAACCTTATGCAAAATAAAACAAAAGACCTCCAAGTCCTGTGTAATTCTCACAGTCCTTGTTGTGGTTGAGCCATCATTGTAGCCACTGTATCAATCCATGTCATTGAGGGTCCTCTCTTTCTTCATTGACCTTTTAACTTACCAACCATGATATACTTATCCAGGGACTGTTTCTATCTGACAATATGACCAAAGTACATGAGATGAAGTCTGGGCATTCTTGTTTCTAGCAAGCGGTCTGGCTTTAATTCTTCCAAGACAGATTTGTTCATTATTCTGGCAGTCCAGAGTACTTTAAATATTCTTTGCCCACACAACAGTTCAAATGCATCCATTCTTCTACTTTCTTCCTCATTCATTGTCTAGCTTTCACATACACATGAGGCTATTAAAAACACCTTGGCTTGGGTTAGGTCCACTTTAGTCTTCAATGTGATATCTTTGCTCTCGAATATTTTAAAGAGATCTTTTGCAACAGATTTGCCCAGTGCAAGGCAACTTTTAACTTGTAGGCACATAGATGTTGTTGTTGTTGTTAGGTGCCACTGAGTCATCTCTGGCTCGTAGTGATCCTATGTACAACACAATGAAACATTACCCAGTCCTGCGCCAGCCTCATAATCCTTGCTTTACCTGATCTCATGGTTGCAGTCACTGTGTAAATCCATCTCACTGATGATCTTCCCCTTTTTTGCTGACTTCTCACTTTAACAAGCATGATAACATTCTCCAAAGTCTGGCTATTCATGCTTCTAAGGCACATTCCCACTTCCTCCAGAACAGATTTGTTATTTTTTCTAGCAGTTCATGGTGCTTTCAGTATCGTTCTTCATAATCACAACTCAAAATTCTCAACTAATTTTCAAGCTTCCTTATTCATTGCCCAGCTCTCATACACATTTGAGGCAAATGAAAATAACATGGCTTGCGTTAGGTACACCTTAATCTTCAAAGAGACATCTTTGTTCCTCAGCGCTTTGAAGAGGATATTATGTTAATATTCACAATATTGTACTTCAGCATAGATCTTGAAAGGTTCCCTTTTGATGAGTAACATAACACCATTCCTCTTTAGTTTGTCATTGCTGGCATAGTAGACCATATG
>NW_006922845.1:0-3535 GCF_000298275.1 Orycteropus afer afer | reverse complement strand
ATAAGGAAGACAGGAGAATTAAATTATACTCCTGTTTTATTATACTCTTATTATACTACTAATTATACTCCTATTATATTTGTGAAATGAAAGTATGAATTGTGAAGTGTGAAATATTAAATGTGCTGTAAAATGGGGATGGAGGAAGCAGTAAATATGAAGTGTGAGGTCAGTATTCTGAAGTGAAAAGAGGTGTAACCTTGATTCTGAATAGATTATGATAAGCTTAAAATTCATATCATTATCCCTAAAGAAAAAGAAAAAAAAAGTCCCTCAAGTTGATTCCAAATCATAGTGACTCATAGGACAGAATAGACCTGCACCATAGAATTTATAGGCTATAAATCTTTATGGAGGCCCATTGTCTTATCATTCTCCTGTGGAGTGGCTTGTGAGTTTGAATCATTAGCACTAGAGCAACAATGAAAACAGATATAGCTAAAAAGGAAATGAACTAAAAATTAAACAAAATTCAAAGAAGGCAGAGAAGAAAAAAAGAAGTGGGAAAAAATAGAAAACAAATGGTAATGATAATAAAAATGAACTACTTACCTGGAGTGATTTACAATCTAAATATGTATGTGCATAATAACAGGACGCCTAAATAAATGCAGCAATAATTGATAGAAATAAAAGGAGAAATAGGTACAGATACAATCATGGTAGGAGATTTCAATATCACTCTCTTGAAAATTAATAGAATATATAGACAAAAAAAAGTAAACAGTAATCAAACTGAGAATATAAGCAAGCTCTCAACTTGTTAACTTACATTTATAGGGCAATGTTGTTGTTGTTAGGTTGGGTCTAGTCACCTCTGGCCCATAGTAACACTATGCACAACAGAATACATTACATCCCTACAAAATAGTTTTTTTTTTTTTTAAATGGATTTATAAGAAATTCTCAAACAAGCAAGTCTAATTTATAATGATGTAAATTAGAACAGTCATTGACTATATGGCATTACTAATGTCAGTTGCTGTTAAGTAGATTACCGTTTATGGCAACCCCATATATACCAGATTAGAACTGTACTCGGCAGAGTTTTCAATGGCTCATTTTTTCAGAAGTAGGTCACCAAGCTGTTCTCAGGTACCTCTTGTTATCTCAAACGTATAACCTTTTGCTTAGCAGCTAACAGTGTTAACCATTTGGACCACTCAGGGTCTCCAGTGATAGTGTTAAAAATAAATGAATAAACAAAAGACAAACAAACAAACAAAAAAACATTGCTATCAAGTCAATTCCAACTCACAGTGACTCTATACTACAGAGTAGAACTACTTCATAGAGTTTCCAAGGCTATAAACTTTAAGGAAGCAGACTGTCACATGTTTCTCCTTTGGAGTGGCTGGTAGGTTGGAACTACCAATCTTTTCATTAGCAGTCAAGTGCTCAACCATTGGTAAACAAACCAAACCAAACCTACTGCTATCGAATCTATTTTGACTCATAACATCACTATGAGTAATTATTGGTAAAAGAGATTAATTGTAAGGAGACACTAACTAACTTTCTGGGGATATGTAAATGTTGCAAACTTTGAATTTATTGTATTTGGATTATATTTGAACAAAAATGATTAGTAAAGGAAATAGAAGCTGTAGGATGAGTCAGAAGCTCAAAATGCCAGCAAGTATCTCAGAAACAAACAGACCGGAGTCTGTACTATATGTCAGAAATATAGATGCTAATTTGTTGCTTATTTTCTCTAGTTAAGTTTACTAAATTTATGCTATATATTAATATAATTGACAGTAGTAAATAGAATAAACAGAAGTCTAGATTCAAGTTCACTAAAGAATTTCAGTTTTTAGCCTTTCAATGACTGCAGCAAAACAAGGGCTATTAGAAAGACTCAAACATAACTATTTACAATATTCATCACAATTGAATGCCTCTAAATTATGCAAATGCCATATCCTTGAAATACTTTGCATAAATTCATAATATAACTCTTATGTATCTTTTGGGTTTCAGCTTAAATGCCACCTCTGCAGAACATTATTATAGCCAATAATATTAATATTTCTTCTTATGCAGAATTTCATAGAATTTTGTGCTTCTTGACTAAAGCATTAATTTCTAGTATAACTAAAATTTATATAACATTAACCTGACCCACCACTTTATTATCTCTATTAGGGCAATCTCCCAGGTTTATCGATATAATCCTACTTTATCCTACATCTACTAAGACCACAGTATAGATTTGTTGAGCTAATGATTAATGATTAGTGATCATGGCAGTGTAAAACAATCAAATAGTAAGTAAAATGATGTTGAATCTTGGTCAATATAAATGAAAAAAAAAATAGTTTATGACCTTACATAATAATATTTTCTAATTACTGTAAAGATTATAAAATCTTTCTAGTTTCAGTCATCAGTTATTAATAGACTTATGAAAGAGTCATATTTGAATAGTACAGTTTTAAGAAATTTGAAATAATATATTGGATCTAATAAATAGAAATGTGCTTTATTGATAATGCGGGGTTGAGCTTGTTGTTGTTGTTGTTAGGGGCCCAGTCAACTCTGACTAAGTAATCTTATGCACAACAGAAGAAAATATTTCTTGGTCTTGCACCACCCTCACAATATTTTCTATGTTTGATCCCATCGTCACAGTCACTGTGTCAAGCCATCTCATTGAAAGTTTTCCCTGACCCTCTACTCTATCAAGCACGATATCCTTCTCTTAATGTCACTCCTTTCTGACAACATGACCAAAGTATATCAGACAATGTCTGGCTATTCTCACTTCTAAGGAGCATTCTGACTGTACTTCTTCCAATATAGATTTGTTCATTTTTCTGAAAGTCCATGTCATGTTCAGCATTCTTCATCACTACCACAATTTAAATGCATCAATTCTTCTATGGTCTTCTTATTTCCTGTCCAGCTTTCACAAGCATATGAAGCTACTGAAAATGCCATCGCTGGGCTTAGACACACCATAGTCTTCAAAGTGACTTCTTTACTCTTCCACACTTTAAGTAGGTCTTTTTGCAGCATATTTGCCCAGTGTAATATATCACCTGATTTCATGATTGGTGTTTCCATGGGTGTTGAGTTTTTATCCAAGTAAAATGAAATCCCTGACAACATCAATCTTTTCACCATTTATTGTGTTGTTGCTTATTGGTTCAGTTGTAAAGATTTTTTTTCATTATGTTGAGGTGTAATACATACTGAAGTCTGTAATCTTTGATTTTCATTACTAAGTGCTTCACATCATCTCATTTCCAGCAAGCAAGTTTGAACATCTGTATATTACAGGTTGTTAATGAGTCTTCCTCAAACCTTTATACTGGGTTCTTCCTTATATATTCCAGCTTCTCAGAGTAGTTGCTTAACATTCAGATTGAATAAGTATGGTGAAATGATATAACCCTGTAACAACTTTCCTGATTTTAAACAATTCAGTATCCCCTTTTTCTGTTTGGACTATAACTTGGTCTATGTGCAGGTTCCTCGTGAGCACACTCAAGTATTCTGGAATCACCATTGTTACCAACCAGCAAAAAAA
>NW_006922844.1:183982-187007 GCF_000298275.1 Orycteropus afer afer | reverse complement strand
GCACATAACAATGACTTTGTAAATTCTGTCTGAAATTTCCCAATTCCTATATTAAATGTATTCTCATTACTTGTGGAATATGATTATATGGTCACAGGATCACTCAAAGGCCAGTGGGAAGTAAGGGAAATATTTTTTTGTACCCAAATAATTCATATGATTTAATTAAGAAATTTCATCATCTGACTGAATAGGCTGCAATGCAGAGAAACAGTAAGAAGAAATACCAAGGATGAAAATGATTCTTAAGGTTTTATGTCTTTCTTCCACAAAACAGGAATCAAAAAGACAACATAATTATCACAAAATAATGAGCAAAATCTATCATGTCTGTATTTATAAACTTATAGTTGTGAAACAGGATTTCTGCCCAATAACTTTCTTTTTTTGTGCTGAAGTAATTGTTGTGGGCATATCTAAGCATGTTCCTTTGTGGGTAGTAGAGGGTAGGTTTGGATTTCAGTGCTATAGTTAAGAGGCCTATATTCTGAAGCAAGTGGTATTTGAAACATCACATCTAATCTAAATACATTTTAACAGAGAATCTCATTCATTCCACTATTTTTAAGAGACTGTGTTATTTATTCTGAACTCAGATAAGGTATTTATATTCCAAGCTTCTGGCTATCTGGTACCAATGGCAGAGAGTCTAGGCATACTGTCAGTCATGATTTGCTGTTTTGATTATTCTCCAAGAAAACTACAATATGAGTAGGCATTTCTCTCATTATGGGCCAAAAAAAAAGAAAAAAGTTTCAGTTTTTACTGACAATTTTTCATTCCCCACTGACCAAGTGCATTCCTGAAAGCAGTAATTATCTCTGCTTTTCTCAAACTAGGTATTGTCCTAGAACTCAGTATTGAATTTCATTAATAAAACATATTTTACTACAGCCTCACAAAAATCCTACTCCCTCAGACAACCCTTGGCCATGTGCACCTGGCTATTCCACTCACTGTCCCTTCAGGTTCAGGTCAGTTTATCAGGGCTTTTTTCCTACTCTTCTCTCTAGCTGAAGTGAAAATTTCTGAATATAAAGATGTCCTTCTTTGAGAGTCACTCCAAACTTTGTGCCACACATCAATGAGCAATTTATGTTTCTCTATTTTGCATCATATATTGTCCTGCCATAAAATAGTTCCAACTATTGCATATGATCCTTGTGGAAAAGGGCAACCAAACTTGCTTTTCGCGGGCTAATTTGCAATATTTAAAAAAAAAAAAATAATGGCAGCTAGTATAGGTAGTGTAGTGCCTAAGGCACTTGACTACTAACCAGTAGGCTGGTGGTTCAAACTTACCAGCCACACCTTGGAAGGAAGGTTGGCCAATCAACTTCCATAGTAATACCACCTTGGAAACCGAAGAAGGGATCGCTATGATTTGGGTCCAACTCGACGGCACATAACTACAACAACAGTATAGTCAACACTACACTGATGCTTCTGAGAATGCTCCTTAGAAGTGACAATGGGAAGACTTATCTCTTACTTTGGTCACATTATCAGGAAGGACTAATACTAGGAGAAGGATATCATGCTTGGCAAAGTAGAAGGTGAGCAAAAAATGGAAAGACTCTCAATGAGATGTTTTGACACAGTAGCTGCAATAATGGGCTCAAGCATAGCAAATATTTTGAGAATGGCACAGGACTAGGCAGTGTTTCATTCTGTTGTACATATAGCATCATTGAGTCAGAGCTTACTGGACAATAGTACGGTCAACCACCATTGTTTATCATCTATCTTAGCTGCAGGAAGTACATATGTGCTTATTACCTGTCATTATTCAAAAGGCATTCCATAGACATACTTCATAACTTTCTGGTATTGACCTATATTTGGAAGAGGGCCAGAAATCCAAAATTGTCAGTAAGTATGCTAAGGAAAATTGTTCAGCTTTTTCATAATGTTTCTATTTCTAGCAGGATATTTGCACTTTATGAAGGAAAGTATTGCAGGATCTCTTCCATATCTTCCCTCCCAAGTGGAGGATGAGTGAATTTTCTACATGGTAATTTTGGGAAAATAAATAGAGCTCACTGTGTTTCATGTTTCTGGGTCTTCTCATTCAGAGTCCATCAGCCTTCAGCTTACGTACATTTTGGTCATTTGGTATATACTGGCTACTGATGAGAAAGTGATATTTTCATTCAGTTTCAAAAATTCATAGGGAAAGATGATTTTTATTGATTTGCTAAAACCCTAACTTCAGTTCTGGAATACCACTTTAACATGATTGGTAAAAATGTTCTGTATGTAGCAAGTGAAAGAAATTTTAAAAGAATCAGCACATCCTAAATCAGAAGTTTGCAATTATATGATTTACCAATGCCTCAAATGCTAATCATAGCCTAGAGATGAATTCAGATTGAATTCTTTAGGCATTGAATGTTTTCTATCTTTTTTTTTTTTTTTTTTTACAAAATTTTAAGACTCCAAAATGGAGACCAATAGACAAAAGTGGATTTTGTTTATATGCCTAAAATAACACTAATTGCAAAACTTTACCTTTCAGTGATGATCACTTTATGTGGTCATTGATTCTATTCTTCCAGAATGTATTGTATTTTATTCATAATGGAGAGAGGATGATAGAAATATCAAGTCTAGAACAAGTTTTCATGGATTCTTCTTCTATTACACAGAACTTTAATAATTTTGGAAGTCATTATTTGGCAAATTTTTCCAACCGTAAAATGGCAATGATAATAAGGGATTTTTACCTTGCTGTATTCTTACAACCATAATGCATTAATATGTGTAAAGCTTAATAATATTGTCTAGCACACAATACTTGCTCAGCAAATGTTCACAATTATCATCATCCACTGGAGGATTACAGGGGTCTCAGATGTAATGTGGGATATTTTTACAAATGAATGGAAACATACAGGGTTTATGAAGGCAGTTGACCTTTGTTGCATCTGTCATTGTTGTTGTTGTTGTTGTTATGTGCCGTCGAGTCAAACCTGACTCATAGCGACCCCTCCTTGGGTTTCCGAGGCAGTATCACTACGGAAGT
>NW_006922844.1:177296-181702 GCF_000298275.1 Orycteropus afer afer | reverse complement strand
TTTTCATGTCTCAGTGTCCGTCTTTAACTATAGAGAATTCTCACACATTTTTCCTTCAAGTATTTGTGGGATCCCTTTAGTGAAATATTTTTCACAGAAGAGATCAAAGATTTTATATGGGTTTAGGTTGTATTTATATATTTCTGCATTTAATGACACAAAGACACTGTACTTGGAATTTTTTAGTGCCTGCCTGAAGTAAAAAGTATTTTCTTTGAAAAGGGGTAAAATTAAGTTGCTCTGAAATGCTCACTCAAATAATAATAATATTAAAAAAAAGAAAATGTAGATATTAAAAAATAATGATAATTACAGTACTGCTCTACATCTAAACACTGGGCGTTCAAACACCACTGCTATCACTTCAGCTAGTGATTGAGTATCAATGTATTGCTTCTCAGTTCCAAATACATTCTCCATTGCTTGATCTGTAATTGAGCTGAATCCACTAATCATTTCACTTTTGCCAGGCAGCATGAATTAAACATTGTGAATAGAGGACACTGGGGAGACATTGTGGATAATAGAGTCTAGTCTTCATGGCTCTGTATGCTCTTCTCAGCATGCCCCTGAAATGCATAGCAGTCAACAGTATGTGGTGGTCAGTAGTGGACAGATACTAAAAATGTGTGGCGTTTCTCTCTAGCACTCTTTCCTGGCACAGAAAAAGAGAGATTCCATAAGCACCACCCATGAAGATGACTTCCCTGCAAGTTCTATAGTATAGTAGTGCCTTGTAGATGGTTTCCTTTGGCATCCCAGAGAGAAGCTTTCAAACAATTTACACTGAGTAGCATCTAAGAGAACTTCTCTGCACTATGGTGGACCATAAGTAAGCCTCCTACAATGAGGTCTTCATCTCACCTCTGCAGAGGAGGAGGAGGGTACCTTCAGATCTGTTATAACTTTTAATGCTCTGCCTCAGCAATGAAGCTTGTAGTTATTTCCTTTATAAGCTTTTCCTGTATTAGAGTTGTCTTTTCCCCAAAATAACCATTCTCTGGGAGAGTTAATAATTCTTTATACCAAATTTTCCATTTTAAATTACTATGTGGTTCCTGTCTCCTAGTCAAACACTAACTGATACAAAGTTGGGATAAGGAAGTACAGTGTTTTCCAGAGATACATATGAAAAGCTCAAACTTGGAGACAGAGTAATTCTCATCCTTGGGCTTGAACATATTGATGAGACCATTGCAAATGGATAGAGAGAATGAGTAATTTGTAAAATATTGCAGCATAACACCCTGATGGTGTTTTAAATACCGTAACTTCCAGCATCACGCCAACATGAGAAAGCCACCACAGTATGACCAACTGACAGATGAATGGTGGAGCATGAAGGGTGTATCATGTCACTTATTCAATATGTATGCTGAGGAAATCATCTGAGAAAGTGGACTATATGAAAAGTGATGCAGCGTCAGGATTGGAGGAACACTTGTTAAACTGAAATATGCAGATGATAAAACCTGCTTGCTGAAAGTAAAGATGACTTGAAGCATACTAATTCACATCAAAGACTACAGCCTTTAGTATGGATTGTTTCTCAAAGTAAACAAAATTTCTCACACTGAACCAATAAACAACATCACAATAAATGGAGGGAAGATTTAAGCTGCTAAAGATTTCATTTTATTTGGATTCACAATCAGTGCTCATAGAAGCAGCAGTCAAGAAATCAAATGATGTATTATTACACTGGGCCAATCTGCTGCAAATTAGCTCTTTAAAGTATTAAAGAGCAAAGATGTCACTTTGAAGACTGAGGTGAACTTGACCAGTTGTTTTATGCCGTCGAGTGAGACCTGACTCATAGCGACCCCTCCTTGGATTTCAGAGGCAGTATCACTATGGAAGTAGATTGCACAACCTTCCTTCTGAGGAGTGGCTGGTGAGTTTGAACCACCAGCCTTCTGGTTAGCAGTCAAGTGCCTTAGGCACTATGCCACCAGAGCTCCTGAACTTGACCCAAGCCATGGTATTTTCAATAGTCTCATATGCATGTGCAAGGTGGCAATGAATAAAGAATATGGAAGAGAAATTGATGCCTTTGAATTGTGGTATTGGCAAGGAACACTGAAAATACATTAGACTTTCAGAAGATTGGACAAATATATATGGGAAAAGGTAAAGTCAGAATGCTCCTTAGAAGTGAAAATGGCCAGACTTGGTCTCAAGGATTTTGGTTATGGTGTCAGAAGCAATTAAAATCTGGACAAAGATATCATGGCGGGTAAAGCAGAGGGTCAGCATAAAAGGGGAAGGTCCTCAAAGAGATGGATCGACAAATTAGTGGCAACAATGGGCTGAAGCATAACAATGCTTGTGAAGATGGCTCAGGACTGGGCAGTGTTACATTCTGTTGTACATGGGATCATTATGAATAGGACCCAACTTGATGGTGCATAGCAACAACAATGACATTGCAATCTACATATCATCAATGGTTCTTGTGATAAAGTGTCAGGTGAATAAATTTTCTCTGAAGGCCAATGGCTGCTACACTTTAATATATGATATTGACAAAAAACAAATAAAAATTGTTTAGGTTGCTGAATTGGAAACTTAGTTAAATTTACAGATTTTCACATGAAAATAAAGACATTCAATGGGCTGAGAGGAGCAGAAAGGTATCTTGAAAACTGAAAGTTTAATTGTTTTTGTTAGAAGCCATAAATTAATTCTGACTCATAGCAACTGCTTATATAAACAAAAAAAAAAGTTGCCCAGCCTATGTTATTCTCACATTCATTGGTGTGCTTGAGCTTACTGTTGAAGACACTTGGTCAATACATCACATTGAGGACCTTCCTTTTTTTTGCTGACACTCTATTTTCCAACCATGATGTCCTCCTCCATGGACTAGTCCCTCCTAATAATATGTCCAAAATATGTGAGAAAAATTCTCACCTTCCCCATTGCTAAGGAGCATCTATCTCAGTTGTATTACATCTGAGACAGATTTGTACATTCTTCTGGAAATCCATGGCATTTGTAACATTTTTTGCTCTACCATAATACAAAGCATTAACTTTTCTTTGATCCTCATTATTCATTGACCAACTCTGGCATGCATATGAGGTAATTGAAAATACCATGACTTGAATTTGGTACACCTTGGTCTTCAAAGTGAAATCTTTACAGAAGTCTTTTGTAATAGATTTGTCAGAATTGAACTTGTCATTGACTGCTGTCTCCATGGGCATTGATAGTGTATCCAAGGGAAATAAAATACTAGATGACTTCAAACTTTTCTCCACTTATCATGATGTTGTTTATGGGACCAATAGTGAGTATTTTTGTTTATATTGAGATGTAATCAATACTAAAGGATTTAATCTTTATCTTCATAAGTAAGTATTTCAAGCCCTCTTTGCTCTAGGCAAAGAGAGTTATTTCATCTGCATATAGCAGGTTGTTTTGGAAAGAACATTGAGAAATCTACTTCCACAGAGATATTGCCTCAGAAACTCAAGAAGGGCTCACTATGAGTCGGGATCAACTCGACAGCAGTGAGTGAGTCTGTGCGTGATGGCAAATGTTAACGAATCTTTCTTCAATCCTTATGCCACAGTTTTTCTGAATTCGGTTTCCCTGACTATATTATCAGAAAACACATTGAATAAGTATGGTGAAAGGGTATAACCCTAACATGTATTGCCTGATTTTAAATTACCCAGAATCCCCCTGTTCTTTTCAAATGACTGCCTCTTGGTCTATGTTCAGCTTCCACATGAGCACAATTAAGTACTCTGGAATTCCCATTTTCTGCAATGTTGCCCATAATTTGTTACAATTCACATAGTCAAATACCTTTGCATAGCCAATGAAATGCCAGTAAGCATCTTTTTGTTTTTCCTTCTTTCAGCGAAGATCAGTCAGACAACCACAATGATAATCCTTATTCCATGTCCTCCTCTAAATCTAGCTAGAATTTATTGTATTTATTTGTTGATGGGCTGTGGCAACCATTTTTTAGTTCTTTTCCCAAAAATTTTACTTGCTTGTGATATTAATGACATCGTTCAATAATTTCCACATTCTACTCGATCACTTTGGAATGGGCACGGATATGAATTTCTTCCAGTCAGTAGGCCAGATAGCTGTATTGCAAATACCTTGGCTTAGATGTAGACAAGTGAGTGCTTCAGGTGTTGCATCTGTTTTTTGAAACATCTTAATTGGTATTCCATCAATTCTTAGAACCTAGTTTTCACTGATGCCTTCAGGGAAGATGAATTTTTACTCAGTACCTTGCATAGATGATCAGATACTGCTTCCTAAAATAGTTGAATATTGACCAATTATTTTTAATACAGTGACTGTGTATTCTCCCCCCCCCGCTTTCTTTCTTCCTTTCTTTCTTTTTTTTTTTTTTTTTTGATGCTTTCTCCCTATCCCCA
>NW_006922844.1:175920-176905 GCF_000298275.1 Orycteropus afer afer | reverse complement strand
ATGAGTAATGGATGATCTTTCTACAGTATCCTTTGTCCTTGTTCTGACTGATAACATAAAAACCATCCAGCCACCTTCTCTTGCCTCTAGACCCATAACTACTGTCAAGTATCAGCATTTTTTAAGGGAACAATAAGAGATCATGACCTAGGAGGACACGACTTAAGTGAAAAAAAAAAAAAAGTTATACAATTTTGCCAATGTATAATATCAGATGAAGATTTAGGAACATCTGTAGAAGTAGATTTAAGTACATTAGACTGAGGAGAGTAGAAGCAAATATTTTTGAAAAAAATATATTGATAATGGATGGGTTTGATAGGGACTGTAGATTTATGTTAGCATCTGGAAGTGGTTCTAACACATAACTCTGCTGGTTGACTGAAACTTTCACTGAGCAGTGGCCTAAATTAAAGTCATTTGTGATACAAGAATATTTCTAACACATATAGAGGAGAGAATACAATCTCACAGGGAGTTGCATATATTGGAATGGCCTATCATGTGCCTTCTGCTGAAATGTACTCTGTAATAAGGCATACAACAAAATCCTCTCACATAATATTAAAAATATATTAAGAAGGGGGAGAAACTGCATCAGTCAAAAATGCTCTGGTCTCTCTCCTTTGTAGACTAAGGGTGACTGTGAGAATAACACCATGGACATAGGCCTTCATTTCAATTTAAATGATGGTATTCCCGAGCAACAGACACCGAGAGCCAGCACTTAAGTGCAAAAGACAATGTAGATACATTTACTATAAAATCAGTAGGGATTTAAAAAAATGACTTGCTAGCAGAGATTTTTGAGTAGGGTCTATTTAATCAGTGTCTCTATAAATGAAAGATATGGTTACCCTACTAGATTGCTCCTTGATTTGTGTAACAGGGAAAATTACAGATTTAGAAATGCATAGGGTGGTTATGAGTAGAATTCAACTTTATTGCAAGTGATTTAACAGCCAAAACCTGACTTTAGTCACCA
>NW_006922844.1:173149-174210 GCF_000298275.1 Orycteropus afer afer | reverse complement strand
TGGTTAGCACGCAACTGCTGTGCTACCAGGGCTCCTTATCTGTCTGTCTGTCTATCTGTCTATCTATCTTGCATCTATCTATCTGCCATCAAATCATCTCCACTCATGGTAAACATTTTGTACAACAATAGAATGAAACACTGCCTGGTGTTTCAGCCTTGTGCCATCTTAACAATCCTTGCTAAGAGTCAGCCCATCATGCAGCCACCACTTGTCTGGCTATAGGACAGTGGTGGCTTGAGTGTTGCTGTGAGGCTGGAAGCTATGCCATTATTATTTCAAATACCAGTAAAGTCACCAATGGTGGACAGGTTTTAGCAGAGTTTACAGACTAAGACAGAGTGGGAAGAAGGACCATCCAATTCTGAAAAAAAAAAAAAAAAAAACTGTCTACTGAAAACCTTATGAAGAGCAGTGAAATGTTGTCTGATATATAACTGGAAAACTTTATAATAGCCCTGAAACATTGTCAGATAAGTGCCAAAAGGTGAGTACCTCAGGTTGGAAGGAACATGAAATATTATTGGGGAAGAGTTCCCTCCTCAGAGTTGACCTTAATGATGTGGATGGAGTAAAGCTTTCAGGACATTCCTTTCCTGATGGGGCACAACTCTATAAGGGAAGAAACAGATGTAAACATTCATTAATAATTAGAATTTTGAACATAGGAAGTATGAATCTAGGAATACTGGAAGATGTCAAAAAAATGAAATAGAATGCGCAAATATATACTAGGCATTGGTAAGCTGAAAAATGGACTGGTATTGGCCATTTTGAATCAGACAATCTATTTTGAATCAATACAATTTACTGTGCTGGAAATGTCAAATTGAAGAGGAATAGCATTGCATTCATTGTCAAAAAGAGCATTACAAATCTATCTTGAAGTACAATGTTGTCAGTAACAGTATAATATCCATATGCCAATGAGGAAGACTACTTTTATAATACTGCTTTCTATTCATGTAGACTTAAACATAGATAGAAATATTAAACAGTGCATATGTTCATTGCTTTCTCTCCAAAAGATACCCAGCACTTTCTCCCTTGTAAAAAGAAAT
>NW_006922844.1:149698-150706 GCF_000298275.1 Orycteropus afer afer | reverse complement strand
TGCTTGGTAAGGTGGAGGGTCAACACTACTTTATTAAACAACCACAAAAAAGTGGCAGCAAAAGGGACATATACAGTCTGGTTGCAATTATATACTGATGCTCTCTTTTTTAAGATTTACTTTTAGAATTTTTTAGGGGAAGGCCCTCAATGAGATGGAGAGACAGAATGGCTGCCATGATGGGCTCAGGTGTAGCAAGGATCGTGAGCCTAGCACAAGACAGACTGCTCAGTGTTTCGTTCTGCTATGCATAGGGTCAATATGAGTGGGAGACAACTCCACAGCACCTAGCAATAACAACAACCATCTATGACTTCCTATACACAGGAGATTTTATTCATTGCTGCTGACTCCATTTCTAGTCATAGTGACCCTGTAGGACATGGTACAGTTTTCTCATAGGGCAGTGGCATCCACAGGTTTGGTGATACTCCTGGTACCAACATCCTTCACTTTGGACTGCCTCCTGTAGTAGGTGCAAAATCCTTAGTGATGCATATTATTATTTTTAATCATAGAATGATATGTGATTAACATAGCTGTGAATTATTTATATGTAATATTCTTTAGGTTATATGAATACCGATGTCAAAATTGTTTTGTAAATTCTTTCTACACTGAATTACAACATTATTAGTAACCGAGTAGAAGACATTTTTTATTTTTTTTCCTTGAATTACTACTTCATTCTCAAAAAAAATTATTGATACATATTCACCAACACTACTTACCACAATATTGTAGCTAAAACACTAGAATATTTGACAAAATCAATAACTATAAAAACACCAGCAGCAATTAAAACAACAGTGCATGCAGACAAAACCATGTGATTTGAAGTGTCATTGTAATTGGGTAATAATTACAGGTAGGCTAGAGATCATTAAAATAAAAACTCATTGCCTTCCAGTCACTTCTGACTCATAGTGACCCCTCCTTGGGTTTTGGTGGAGGTATCACTATGGAAGTTTGCTCAGTCTTAATTCCGAGGAGGAGTGGCTGGTGGGT
>NW_006922844.1:148165-148676 GCF_000298275.1 Orycteropus afer afer | reverse complement strand
TATAGAAAATAATTATTATAGTTCATTTCTTTTGTTTCTTTTTAAAAATATGACTACTTGAATATGTAAAATTAAATATGTGGCTTGCGTTATATTTCTATTGGGTAGCAGATCTGCATAAGGAAGCCCTTATTATAATTTGAAATGTTAATATTGGGATCACCAATCTGGTTTCTTGGTCACTCCTCCCTTTTCCTTCCTGATAATGAGATTTCAAATCTTGCAGCTGAGTTTGACAGAAATGTAGCAGTAACTACTTGTTTTTGCCTCCATCTGCCTTTCCTACTCTTCTGCTATGTTGCTAAGTCCCCAAGGGTATTCTGCCCTCATCTTCCAGGATTGGCCTCTTCTTTGTCTCTGCCCTCAGAGGTAATGGCTTCATCCAGTCATCTCTCTTCAAATGACCTTTCTTTTTGGATGCAAAAACTATTCCACATCTTCAAGTAAAGAATAAATTAGGTTTTTTTTTTTTTTTTTTCCCCTAAGCAGGGGATGAAAGATATCAGTGATT
>NW_006922844.1:147542-148065 GCF_000298275.1 Orycteropus afer afer | reverse complement strand
TGCCTTTCCTACTCTTCTGCTATGTTGCTAAGTCCCCAAGGGTATTCTGCCCTCACCTTCCAGGATTGGCCTCTTCTTTGTCTCTGCTCTCAGAGGTAATGGCTTCATCCAGTCATCTCTCTTCAAATGACCTTTCTTTTTGGATGTTCTGCAAAAACTATTCCACATCTTCAAGTAAAGAATAAATTAGGTTTATTTTTTTTTTTTTTCCCCTAAGCAGGGGATGAAAGATATCAGTGATTCTTAATCATAGTTGTCACAAACTGATATCTAATTCACATTTCTCTATTTGTCCTTGAATACATATCAGGCTTAAAAGAATTGGCAGAGTAGCTGGAACTTCTAATTGTAAGGAGGAGGAGCATAAAAGGTTGAGATCCACCACCCCAATCCACCCCCACTCCAGGAAGAACTGCTTTGCTAACTAAATTAATAATGTAAAAGTGTTTCTCAGGGCTAATTACAATTTTATCTTGCTTAATCATTAAAGCAGTTTCCCTTTACTATGAAATACTTTGTTAAC
>NW_006922844.1:140370-145757 GCF_000298275.1 Orycteropus afer afer | reverse complement strand
GTCTATCCAGTAGGTATCCTGAATCAGTTGTAAATTCAAAAATTAAGTCTCACTCTCACATTTGATCTATTACTGCACACATTTTAACTATGCCTGTAATACCCTCCAAATTTATTTCTCCTTTTATTTCTAGAAAATTTATCTACTCTAGGTATATACTTTAGAAAGAGAGATTCCCTGATGCTTGTATGTGGAATAAATGTCTCATTTTTGTTCCCAAGCCTTTTTATACTTAGCCCTAGTATACATATTCACATTTAAAAAAAAAATGCACTCCATGGAGTTGGATCCAACTCATAGTGACACCTCCTTGGGTTTCTGAGACCTTATCTCTATGGCAGTAGATTGCCCAATCTTCCTTCTGAAGAGTGGCTTGTGGGTTTGAACCACTAGCCTTCTGGTTAGCAGTCAAATGCCTTAGCCACTAAGCCACCAGAACTCCTAGATATTCTCATATTGCAGTATAAACACCAGTTTCCTCAAATCTGCCCTTTTATTGTCCTTAACGACTAGATTTGTGTCTTGTTTGTTATTATCGCTCCACCAGTTAGCACAGACCCTACTGCATGGTAATTGATCATTAATATTAGCTCAATAAATTACCAAATGAATGAAAGAATAAGTGCTCAGAACCCCTCATCAGAATCAACATGCTCCATTAAGCAAAGCAGATGACAAATTATACAAGAAAACCTGTCCAGGGAATGTCCAAAGGGTAACCCAGAACAGCTGTTTATAGTCCCAAAGCAACAAGACTCCATTAAATGTAGTTTGACTGGTTTCATTACTGAAGTCACTACTCAGGTCCATACTAGCTCAGAAATGCAGAACTTGAATTCTGCTGGCCAGAGTGAGAGCACAAGATGAGCAAGACAGTGGAAAACTAAACAAACTCAAAGTCACTGCCATCAAGTCCTTTCTGACTCACAGCTACCCCTCCTTGGGTTTCTGAAGCAGTATCTTTATGGAAGCAGATTGTTCAATCTTCGTTCTGGGGAGTGGTTGGTGGGTTTGAACCACCAGCCTTCTTGTTAACAGTCAAGTGCCTTAGACACTATGCCACCAGACCTAAAAAGAAAATCTAGCTCTGTTTATTTTCTTAAATAGCTTAGCATTGTGTTTCACACTATTTAGAAGACATCTGAATGCCTGCCACTCCTTCTAACATTATTTTATATTTTTACATTTTAATCAATTAATTTTTTTTTCATCCTTTTAATTTTCTATCTACCTTTGATCAGGAGCTCTGGTAGCATAGTGCCTAAGGCATTTGACTGCTAACCAGAAGGCTGGTGGTTCAAACCCATCAGCCACTCCTTGAACCAGAAGGCTGGGCAATGTATTTCTGTAGTGATACCGCCTCTGAAACCCAAGGAGGGGTCGCTATCAGTCAGGTCCAATTTGATGGAAAATAACAACAACTATCTTGATCAATTCAAAATTTTGAGAAAATTTCTCAATCCTTATTTTATCCATTTTTTCCAATCTAAATTGAATGCTCAGACTCTGCCTTTTTCTCTTATAATTTAACATAACAGAGATCTATTTTGAGAACCACTATGAAATTTTAACCTCTAGAATAAAATTTTGTTTCCCTTTAATGAATTTCAGCACCCAAGAGACTGTTTTTATTACAGTATCAAAATGATGCAAATTGCAAAGCTAGATGATGATAAGATTGGCAAAATGAGTTTTTTAAGCTGATTAAACTGGGCCACCTGTTTTAGGAACCTCATTTAGCATTGGTATGTGTTTCATTTATTTAGTTAGGTAACAATTGCCTCCTTTAATTGCATCAGTATATGATGCTTCTGAACAGGGCAAATAGAATTTGTCTTTAGGGAGAAAAAGTTTCTAAATGTTTGTTTACCCACTTCAAGGTTATTGAAAGAGAGTACATATAAAGTACTACTATAATGATCATTAAAATGTATTTCAAAAGTTAAATCTAAATATATACTCATTATTATATTTAATGAACTATCATATATTTTGCTGAAAGTAATATTAAGATATTATAAAAAGATAAATACAAACTATACAGCAATAATGAAATTATTAAAAAAAGTAATATTGAAATACATTCTTGAATATTGAGTCATAAGTTAAATTGCTTAACATGAGCTTTATTTTGTTCTAATTGCCTTTTGCTGTATTTTCTATCTTTTTGTTTTTGATTGCTGTTATCTTGAAATGAAATAACCTTACCACAAAGAAATTTAACATAAATTTTATTAAGAAACATTTTTTATGATCTGAGGTTACAGTAATGCATCATATTACAAATAGCACTTTTTGCTATCATTAATAATTTCCCCCTTTTCCTTCTTTTCTAATCCATGTAGCAGGCATATGTGAATTTTTTTTTTTTTTTTAATCTTGAGTGCTGTTTCTATTTTGAAGTTACTTGTAGGTGTAAATATTGTGCATGTGCTTGTGTGTGTGTGTGTGTGTGTGTGTGTGTCTGCAATCAAGCAGAGAGGATAAAAGACACACCTATCTGTTATGTTCCTTAGTTTGTATCTAGTATTCAAAGCAAATATGTAAGCACAACACTGGGATAGATGAGGTGAGTAGCTGTTGTGTCAAGGGAAGCATTCTAGGGGAGGAGAAGGGAGCTATTGTTGAGAAGAGGGAAGTTCTCACTATTCATCATGTTTTCTATTCTTCTTGTCATTCTAGAAGAGGACAAAAAAACAATGAATTGATGATTTAGTTTTGTGCCCTTATTAATTTATTTAACTAATACGTATTGAGCGTCAACTATGAATACAGCATTGTTTTAGGACCACGTGTATAACAAATTGAAAAATGGAATAAGAAAATTACTCTCATGGACATTAGATTCTCTCCTCTATAAAAAGAAGTGGAACCCAGATTTTCTAAGCAGCTGTTCCCCAATTCGGCTCCAAAACAAGCCTGTGAGGAAAAACAAAAATGTATCTCCACACTGTGTATATAGGAGCTCTGGTAGCATAGTGCCTAAGGTACTTGACTGCTAACCAGAAGGCTGGTGGTTCAAACCCACCAGCCACTCCTTGGAAGGAAGATGGGGCAATCTTCTTCCATAGTGATACTGCCTCGGAAACCCAAGGAGGGGTCGCTATGCTTTGGGTCCAACTTGAGGGCACCTAACAACAACAAAAACAACACACCGTGTATGGTTATAACTTTGCTATGGTTCCATTCCATAATATGCAGTTTATAAAATATTTCTACAATATATTATGAGCATTTACGTTACATATTTTCTCTATAATTCCAAGTTATAAATCATGAGAAGACGACCAGATTTCTAGCCATACTTCTAGCAAGCTATAACTGCAAGCCTCTTGACTTAATTGCTCTTTAGTTCCTGCATCTATAAAATGTAAATGGCATTACAATAAAATTCAATTTTTATGAGTATGTTGGGATGAAGATCAATTAATAAAAATAGATCTAACTCCAGCATGAAAATATATACAGGCCATTTAGCTAAATAATTATACAAGGGACAAAAGGCTTTTAATCTTTTTTTTTTAATTATAGAAGAGACATTATATGACTATTTTCTCTTATTTACCTTTTATGAATGAATTATAATGCAAGGCAACTCAACTAAATAAAAAATAACTAAATTAAACACTCTCAATAACCTTAAATACTGCCACTTGGTTACATATATTGTCAAGTTGTTTTCCATTATGAGAGTTGGTAGGCATGCACAGACCAATCTTCTTCCTATTTCTCTCCTCCCTTCCCATTTATTTCTTAAATATTTTATTTTTTATTAATGTTGTAGACACTAGAGAGACCGTAGAGTCAGTGAGATAAATTTTATGAGAAATCTATTAAAACATTTCTCCCTTCCATATCTCAGAAAAAGGAAAAGCCACAGAAGCCGCATTCTGCTTCAATTCAATTGTATCTGACAAATAGAAATCTTTAACTGTGTTAGTTTTTAAATGAATATAAAAATAAATTAACACATATTCAAAGAGTTTTTTCTTAGAAGAATATTGTCTTGTAGGAGGACAAGACTATTTCATCTTTAAGGCTAAGTCACTGACCTACTTAAGGGGAGATTTGTATTTGTCTAGGAAATCAAAAATTAAAACTGACTTCCTATATTCCCTAAAAACTAACAATTTTTGAAGGACCTCTGGTGATGCAGTGTTTAAAGTAGTCAACTGGTAACCACAATATTGGAGGTTCAAACCCAAGAGCTGCTCCTCAGGAGAAAGATGAGGCAGTTTACTTCCATAAAGACAAACGAAAATAGAAATCTTTTGGGGCAATTCTGTTCTGCTCCATAGGAGCAATATGAGTCAGAATTGACTCAATGGCTATGAGTTTGGTTATTTTAAATTTTTTTTAAAGAAACTTGCTCTTTATAGATCCCTGACTTGGCTTATAATGGTTTGCTGATGATAACAATAAAAAATAAGATAAGTTGGTCATGTTGTTGTTGTTTGCCCTAGAGCCAGACCCGACTCATAGCATCCCCTCCTTGGATTTCAGAGGTGATATCACTATTCAGTAGTGATACCACCTCAGAAAACCAAGGAGGGGTCACCATGAGTTGGGTCTGACTCAACGGCACATAACAACAACAACAACATCACTATGGAAGTAGATTCCCCCATCTTCTTTCCAAGGAGTGGCTGATGGGTTTGAACCACCAGCCTTCTGGTTAGCTGTCAAATGTCTTAGGCACTATGCTACCAGACAGAGCTCCCAAGATGGTCATAAATATGTTGATATATTTTTTAATGATTTCTTTTCTCTTCTTTTTAAATTACCATCCCTACTGTTTTACAAAGGCTGGTGGTTCAAACCCACCAGCCACTCCTCGGAAGGAAGGTTGGGAAATCCTACTTCCATATGATACTGCCTCGGAAACCCAAGGAGGGGTCGCGATGAGTCGGGGCCGACTCGACGGCACATAACAACAACAACAACACTGTTTTACAGTAGCTGAGAGGGGAAAAAAAAAAAAAAATTGGATCTTAGTTGAAAAAATTCAATTCTCAGTAAGTGAAATTGATTTTATAATTTTTCTCTTCTGCTCATTTCATGATGGAATCCATCCTTGAAGAAGGATATTGTGTTTAGTAGAGAGTCAGTGAAAAAAGGGAAGACTCTCAACCAGGTGGATTGGCACAATGGCTGCAAAGATAGGCTCAAGCATAGCAAAGATTATGAAGATTGAGCAGGACTGTGCAGTGTTTCGTTCTGTTGTTGTGGGTTCCCATAAGTTGCAATGACTTGCACTTGCCAGCACCTAACAAGAGCAACATTTCTTGTGTGTGTGTTTTAAGTGTGTTTCTATAAGGTTTTAAGCTTTTTTTTTAAGAATAAAGTTCACTTTCTTTTTTTATGAACTTGATGTATCACCTAAGTCA
>NW_006922844.1:138685-140035 GCF_000298275.1 Orycteropus afer afer | reverse complement strand
TTTGTTTTTTTTTTTCCTGGTTTAATATATATACTTTTTTTATTATTATTATTTTTTGAGAGCCTTTCTACCTAAGGACCACATCCTCCTGCACCGCCTTGGACAATGTTTCCCTTACTGGAAGGCTGGAAGGCTTTCAAAATATGACTGCAAAAGAGCTGCATCATCAGAATAGAACCACCCTTACTGATATAGATAAAATAAAGCTTTTGAAACCTCCATTTGCTGACATGACATGATTCAAATTGAGGAGAAACAGCTGTGAATATCCATTATTAATCAGAACATGGAATATACGAAGTATGAATCTAGGAAAATTGGACATTGTCAAAAATTAAATGGAATGCATAAAGATTGATATTCTAGGCATTATTAGTGAGCTGAAATGGATTGGTTTTGGTCATTATGAATCGGAAAACTATATGATCTACAAAGCTGGGAATGACAATTTGAAGAGGAATGGTGTGGTATTCATCATCACAAAGGTTGTTTCAAGATCTGTCCTGAATTACAATGCTATCCTAAGATAGTATCCACATGCCTACAAGGAAGACTAGTTAATACTACTATTATTCAAATTTACACACTGTTCTATTTACCTAGTGTCACGCTGACAAAAATATACCACAAAATGTGATGGCTTTAACAAACAGGAGTTTATTCTCTTACATTTTGGGAGGCTAGAAGTCCAAGTTCAAAGTGCCAGGCTCTAGGGGCTCTGTGAAAGCCCCTTGACCTTGGGCTTCAGCTCTGCCTCTTGCTCCCAGTCCCACTGAAGCTAGAGGCACCTCTTCACTTAGGCAGCTACTGGCTGCTGAGGCTAACAATCCCAAGGTCAACAAATAAAATGGCATAGTCCCATTTTTACCAAACCACACAGTTGGCCATTAATTTAAGTCCATTGTAAGTACCATAATCAGCAAAACATGGCAGGCTGCTGAACAATGACACAGCTCCATGCAGGATCCAAGCATGCCAAAAGCTAGAGACCATTTTCAAAGCTCTTTCTTATATACGTGAAACAGACCACACACCCAATGGCAGCTACTCAGCTGCTCTCAGTATATTCTACCATGGAGTTGACTACCAGTCTCATCAAGGGACTCATTTCACAGCACATGAAGTGTGGCAGTGGGCTTATGCTCATGGAATTCATTGGTCTTATCATGTTCCCCACCATCCTGAAGCAGCTGGTTTGATAGACCAATGGAATGGCCTCTTAAAGACACAAATATGGTGCCAGCTAGGTGGCAGTACCTTGAAGGGTTGGGACAATGTTCTCCAGGAGGCTGTATATGCTCTAAACCAGCATCCAATATATGGTTCTGTTTCTCCAATAGCCAGGATTCA
>NW_006922844.1:122780-138066 GCF_000298275.1 Orycteropus afer afer | reverse complement strand
AGCTGAGGTGCTTGCTGAGGGCAAGGGAAATACAGAATGGGTGGTGGAAGAAGGTAGTTCTCAATATCAGCTATGACCATGTGACCAGCTGCAGAAATGAGGACTGTGATTGTTATATTTCTTCATTGTATATGTGCATCAAATATTTTTGTTTCCTTCTGTTATGAGCTGTGAAATATAAACAAGGTTAACGCATTTGGGTTGTATGTGTGTTAACGTATCATGTTAGGCACAAATATGACTCTGTAATTGTCCTTAATTAGAGATTATATATGGTTAAAAAGATGTGTACAACTGTCAAATTGACAAGGGGTGGACTGTGATAGTTGGAGCTGTGTGTCAACTTGGCCGGACCCCAGTTCTGTGTGGTTGTTCCCATGATGAGATTGGATGACTTTGTTCTGAGTGGCCAGTCTGCCCAAGGAGAGTTTCCCTAGGGGTGTGGCCTGCTTCCAGGATATCCAGGGACATCCTGGGAAGAGAGACATTCTTTGAGGGATTGGAACCCTGGTGTGCTGACTACAACCTTCCGTGAGTGAGCAGCCCACCACTCGGCCTGGAGATCTTGGATTCATCTTTCGGTGGAGTCAACAACCAGTGTACTGACTGCCAGCTTTGAATTTCTTGGCCCCCTGTGCTTGCAGAAGCTAAGGCTGCCACCAGCCCGACATTTCCTCCAGAGACTTTGGACTTGCTGGCTTCTATATGTTTGTGAGCCATTTTCCTAAGGTAAATTTCTCTCTCTCTCTCTCTCTCTCTCTCTCTTTCTATATATATGCTTTGCTGGTTTTTGTGTTTCTCTAGAAAACACAATCTAATACATCATCTATAAGAAACAGCTTTTGAAATGCTCTCTAGTTTATGGCAAACATGGACCCTGGATGTAGCTGTGTTGTTGTTCAGCAGCCTGCCATGCTCTGCTGACCTTAGGACTTCAGATGTACTTGAGTTAATAGCCTGATGTGTGGTTTGATCACATTGGGACTGTGCATTTTCTTTTGACCTTGGGCTTGTTAGCTTCAGCAGCTAGTAGCAGCCTGGGTGCAGAGATGCCTCTAATTTCAGTGGGCCTAGGAACAAGTGGCAGTGTTGAAGCCCAAGGTTGAGGGGCTTTCCCACAGCCCCTAGAGCCTGGCACTTTGAACTTGGACTTAAGCCTCCAACCTGTGAGAGAATAAACTCCTGTTTGTTAAGGCCATCCCACTTTGTTGTTATTCTCATCAGAGCAGCACTAGGTAACCGGAACAGTGCACCTAAAACAAGCCATGGTACTTTCAATCACCTCACATGAATGTGAGAGCTGGACAATGAATAAGGAAGTCCAAAGAAGAGTTGATGCTTTTGTGTTGTGGTGTTGATGAATGCTGAAAGTACCATGGACTGCTAAAAGCACTAACAAATCTGTCTTGGAGGAAGTGCAGCCGGAATGCTCCTTGGAAGCAAAAATGGCCAGACTTCGTCTTACCTACTCTGGTCATGTTATCAGAAATGACCACTCCCTGGAGAAGGATGTCATGCTAGGTATGGTGGAGGGTCAATGAAAGAGGAGGAAGGCCCACAACAAGATGGGTTGACACAGTGGCTGCAGCAATAGGCTCAAGTATAGCCAGGATCATGGAACTGGTGCAGGACCGGCAGTGTTTCATTCTGCTATGTATAGGGTTACTATGAGCTCGAGATGACTCAACTGCACCTAATGACAACATATAAATAAAAATACATAAATAAATAAATATATGTGTGTGTATATATATATATATGTGTGTGTGTATATATATATTTATTTATTTATTTTATTATTTATTTATTTATTTATTTATTTATTTATTTATTTTCCTTAAGAGAGGTTACACTTTTGGCAAGAAAACATATTTCCATGCAGCCATTCATTCTTCTGCATTAAGTAATTGCAATGCAAGATTTGCTTTACAAAAAAATGAATATGTATGCATGAATGCAAATATATATATGCAGATAGATAAGTAGGTAGATAGATAGACAGACACACAGATAGTAGATAGATAAACATATGTATCATTACTTGGACCCAAAATCAATGCCCATGGAAGCTGTGGTCAAGAAATCAAATCACATATTGCCTTTGCAAATCTGCTACAAAAGTATTAAAATGTAAAGTTGTCACTTTGAAGACTAAGACACATTTAACCCAAGTCATGGTATTTACAATAGCCTCATATGCATATGAAAGCAAAACAATGTATAAGGAAGACCAAAGAAGAATTGAGCCTTTCGAATTACTGCATAAGAATACTGAATAGACCATAAACTGCCAAAACAAACTTGTGTGTTTTGGAAGAAGTATGGCCAAGAATGGGAGCTCTGGTGGCGTAGTGTGTAAGGCATTTGACTGCTGACCAAAAGGCTGGTGGTTCAAACCCATCAGCTACTCTTCAGAAGGAAGACTGGGCAATCTACTTCCATAGGGACACTGTGTCAAAAACCTTAGGAAGGGTCACTATGAGTAGAATCTACTCGATGGCAGTGAATTTGGTTTTATGGCCAGGAATGCTCTTTAGAAGTGAGGATCGTAACTCTTCATCTTCATACTTTGGTCATATGGTAAAGAGGGACAAGTCCCTAGAAAAAGACATCATGCTTGGTAAAGTAGAGGGCCAGTGGGAAAGAGGAAGATCCTCAGAGAGATGGGCTGGGACAATGGCTGCAACAATGGGTTTAAACATAGAAACAATTGAAAGAATGTCAGGACTAGGCAGTGCTTCATTCTGTTGTATGCAGGGTCCCCATGATTTGGACCCAATTAGATGATACCTAACAACAACACAACTCTCATTTTGTTTTAGATTCTTTCTCTTCATTTTAATGAAGGAATAATTGCATGCAGTCTAAAATACTTTTTTTTTAACTTCATTGAAATTCTGCTGTTTCATATACCTGTCATTTCTCTATGTCAAAGAACATTTTTAATTAAGGTTATATGAATTCAGGGTCATTAATAATCTGCAGATTAATTGCCACCACATGTTTGCAAGAGGCTATATGGGAAAGGTCATAAATTATTTTTAAGCCTTAAGTGCTAGGCCATTCAAATTGAATTATAAAATATCTGGGGATGGATTTGCTGAAAAATTAAGGGATATTGTAGGGAAATTAAAAGCAAGCAATAAACAATCTTTATTAAAATATAGTGCATTAAGTATTCCATTTTACCTATTATAATAAACTTTAAGCTTTGTACAGTTAAATAATATAAAAATAAATGTCAACTCAGTAACTTTAGAGATATCTATACATGTAGACAGGTGCTGCTAGGGAGTCTTATTCTAAATTTAAAATAATCTTATAATTTATAAAGAGTACAACTATCTTAATTGCAAATATCAATGAGATAAAAAATACTATATATCCCATATCATATACGTCTATTGGAAAATAATATACATTATAAATATATATTAATTAATGAGAATTTCTTCAAATATGCAACAAATAAATCATATGTTGTTAAATAAAATTTCTTTCAATGTTCTGCTTTATTTCTCTTAGTTACACATTGGTTATATGTGAAATTTTGCTGTAAAATGTCTGTTTTAATGCTTCCAGTACTAACTTCCATTGCATTCACCATATTTCAAGATCATATTTACTTGAGTATTGTAGTATGAGCATCTAATTTTTTTACCTATAGGATATGATCAGAGAAACTGACTATGAATACCTCCCAGTCATATGATTGTAGGAGTTTACATAGAATTTCAGAGCAGGTTATAATTACCTAATGGTAAATAGATATTATATTATATGTTCTATTTTCATATGAATTTTAAAGAAGAAATATGATTATATCCAAAATAAAACAAAAAATAGAGCAGGAACATTTTACTTGAAAAAAAGGTAAAGGACCATATCTACAAAAGATTTTATAAGATACAGTGGTAAGGACGCCATTAATAATAGCAAGGTAAAAGTACATAAATCAGATAAATGTAAAATTCTATCTTATACGCACACACACACACATACATGCACACATTGAGGAGAGAAAAGGATAAATTATATATATATATATATATATATATATATATATATGTTGTTGTTTGTTGTTATATGCCATGGAGTTGGCCCCGACTCATAGCAACTATCACGACGGAAGTAGGATTGCCCAACCCTCCTTCCGAGGAGTGGCTGGTGGGTTTGAACCACCAGCCTTCTGGTTAGCAGTCAAGTGCCTTTGGCACTATGCTACTAGAGGTCCTATATATATATGTAAATAGGTTAAATTTTATTTTTAGTAATCACAACAATGACATTTTTACAGCTTTTTACTACACATACTTTAAAACTCATTCTTCTATAATGTGCTGATCAGTGCTTATTACTATATCCATAGATTTGGATAATTTAAAAAAAAAAAAAAATTCCATACATCCAAAAGGAAGCTCAGACACATTAGTAGTCTTTTCCCATTTTTGCTCTCCACCTCAGCACTCCACCCACCTCAGTAATTCTGTTGTTGTTATGTGCCTTCAAGTCGGCCCCAACTCATAGCGACCCCTCCTTGGGTTTCCGAGGCAGTATCACTATGGAAGTAGGATTGCCCAACCTTCCTTTCTAAATATATATTATTTTGCTATATATTTGCATATTCTAGAAATTTCACATATATAGAATAGCATACAGAAAAACCTGCTAAAGACAGAAACTGTATAGGGAGGAAACCTGTCAGAGAAGGAAAACACAAACATTTTCCACTGATAGAGAGGGACAGAAAGTGGTAAACTGCACCCTGTCAAAGGTGGACAAATTAAGATAGCTAGTAATTGAAGGCAGTCTTACCAAGTGTGTTCCAACTGTCAGGAGTTTCACTATAATATGTCATCTTTTGTTACTGACTTACTTCATATAATGTATTCAAAGTTCACTTTTGAGATAGCATATAACAGCATTTCATTCTTTTTTATAACTTAATAATATTCCATTGTATCTATTTACCAGATTTTTTATCCATTCATCTTTTGTTAGACATTAAGGTTGCATTCACTTTCTGGTCATTATGAATAATGCTGTTTTGAAAATCTATGTGCACATTTTTTATGGGCATATGTTTAGCATTTTGGGAGCTCTGGTGGCATAGTGCCTAAGGCATTTGACTTCTGGCTGGCTGTTCAAATACACCAGCCACTCCTTGGAAGGAAGTTTGGGCAATTTACTTCTGTAGAGATACCTCCTGGGAAAACCAAAGAGGGGTCGCTGTGAGTAGGATATGACTCGACGCAGTGAGTTTTTGTTTAGCATTTTGAGAAACAGCAAACTCTTTTTTACAAAGTGCCTATAGTGTCTGTACCATTTTACATTCCCACTAACATTTTATGACCTTTTGAAAACATGTTACTGTCTGTATTTTTCATCATAGCCCTCCTCATGGGTATATATGGTATCCCATTTTCTTATCTAGTGCTGCTATAACACAAATACAAAAGGTATTGTTACTGTTATTGTTGAACGAATGAAAATAAATACATTTTCTCTTAGATCTTGAGGCTAAAAGTACAAATCAGGGTGTCAAACATGTAGATTCCATCTGTGCGACACTCCTAGTTTATTTTACTTGCTGGCCTGATGTTTTTTGTTAGTATGCAATCCTCGTATGTCTTTTGTCTTTCTTAAGTGTGTGTTTTGGCCTATTCTAGTGTTTTGTAAACTGAAAAAAGGTTAGATTTAGAACCCAGCATTTCAAATATAGTCGCAAAATAATACTGTTGTTAGGTGCCATCCAGTTGGCTCTGACTCATAGTGACCCTATGCACAGTGGAAGGAAACACTGCCCGGTCTTGTTCCAGCCTCACAATCCTTGCTATTTCTGAGCCCATTGTTGCAGCCACTGTGTCTATCCATCTCTTTGAGGGCCTTCCCCTTCTTTGTTGACCCTCCACTTTACCAAGCATTATATCCTTCTCCAGGGAATGGTTCCTTCTGACAACTTGACAAAAGTAGATGACAGGAGCATTCTGGCAGCACTTCTTCCAGGACAGATATGATATATGCCCTATTTTCATATGAAGGAGCTCTTGTTGTGTAGTGCCTAAGGTAGTTGACTGCTAACCAGAAGGCTGGTGGTTCAAACCCACCAGGCTCTCTTGGGAAGGAAGACTGGGCAATCTACTTCCCTATTGATATCACCTTGGAAACCTAAAGAAGGGACTCTATGAGTCAGATCTGACTCCACAACAGCGAGTTTGTTTTTGGATATTTTAATAAGAATTTTAAAGAAAGATTATGATTATGCTAAAAATATAGCACAGAAAATCCTGCTTTCAAACAGCATTACAACCATAGCATGGTAGTTAAGATTCCAATGCATATTTTGGGGGATGATTTACTCCATAGCACTCGTTGTGGTTTTTATTTCTATTGCCATAGTGGCCAAAGATGTTGTGCCTATTTTCATGTACTTATTGACTCTGGTAGTGTAGTACCTAAGTCACCTGACTGCTACCCAGAAGGCTGGCATTTCAAACCCACAAGCTACTCCTCAGAAGGAAGGTTGGGCAATCTACTTCTGTGGTGATACCACGTCAGAAACCTAAGGAGGGGTTGCTATGGGTCAGGTCCCACTCAAGGGCGCATAACAACAAAAACCATTGACCGTTTACATATCTTATTTGAAGAACCATATATTTAAATATACTATTTATTTTTGATAAAGTTATTATTGTTATTTTGATAAGTTATAAAAGTTCTCTATTTATTCTGAGTATGGGTACCTTGCCAGACGTATGTTTTGCAAATAATCCTACCATTCTGTGGGTTATCTTATTACTTTTTATTTATGATACTCAAAAGTTTTTTATCTGTAATGAAGTTCAACTTATTTTTTTGTTCTTTTGCTCCTGTCTGTTTACTGTTGTTTCCATGAAACCGTTGACTACCTTTAGATCAGAAGACTATTTCTGTGTTTTCCTCCACATGTTTTTATAGTTTTAGTGTTTATATTTGGGAATATGATTAATTTTTAGTTTTTTTTTTCCCATGTGGTTTGAAGTAGGGTTCCAAATGTTATTACTTCCATATTATTATCCAGTTTTACTAGTACAATTTGTTGAAAAGATGATTATTTTCCTACTGAATTTTCTTGGTATCTTTGACAAAAATCAGTGACCATAAATATCCTAATGGTCTCACAATTTAGTTCTATTGACCAATGTATCTATATTTACATCTGAACCACATTCTCTTGATCATTGGAGCTTTGTAAGAAGTTTAGGAGTCAAAATGTTTGATCCCTCCATTTTATTCCATTCAAGATCAATTTGGCTACTCTGGGTTCAGAGTATATCTTCTTAATTCTTCCACAAAATGATGGGATATTCCATAGATAAAGATTGCATTTTCTTGAACATCATTTTTCTCATCAATAAATATAAGGAAATATATATATATTCTGACACCACAGTACATGTTTTAGGAACAGAATAAATAATTTGCATGGAAGAATTTTTTGTTATCATAGAGTACTGTTGTTGTTGTTGTGTGCCGTCGAGTCGGACCCGACTCATAGCGACCCCTCCTTGGGTTTCCGAGGCAGTATCACTACGTAAGTAGATTGCCCCATCTTCCTTCCGAGGAGTGGCTGGTGGGTTTGAACCACCAGCCTTCTGGTTAGCAGTCAAGTGCCTTAGGCACTATGCTACCAGAGCTCCCAATAGAGTACTAGATAAATATAATTGACTAAGTACTTTTAACAAAAGGAGCACTGGTAGCATAACAGTCAAGTGCTTGGCTGGTAACCAAAATGTCTGCAGTTTGAGTGCATCAACTGCTCCACTGGAGAAAGATGTCACAGTTTGCTTCCTTAAAGATTTCAGCCTTGGGAACCCTATGGTACAATTCTCCTCTGCTTGCAGGGCTGCAATGAATCAGAACTGAGTGAATGACACCAAACAAAAGCAAAAAATTTATGCCTGAGTACCTCAATTTGATTTTCTATATTCTCTGTTATAAAATGGATGTGTGTTTTTGTTTTCTATTCATCATTTCAGAGATTACTTTTTTTTTTTTAACCATGTATCTCTTTCATAAAGAGCTCTGGTAGCCTTGTAGGTAAGCAGTTGGCTGCTAAATGGAAGGTTGGTGGATCAAACCCACAAGAGCCTCCACGGAAGGAAGATGAACCAATCCACTTTCATAAAGATTTACAGCCTTAGAAACCTGGGACCTACTCAATGACACTGAGTTTGGTCAGTGAATTTTCTCTTTCATAGTTCAAATGTTGTGTTCTATTCACTTTTTCTGGAGTCTTAGAACACTTTATGGGGGAGGACTGCTCAGCTAATACAGACTATTGAAGAGCACTCTTTTTTTGATAATCTGTGTTTTGATTTTGAGGATTTGTTAAATATTTTAGACCAAAGATCCCTTTATCTAGCTAGGACTCTGTGTATCCTTTATGTATATGTGTGTGTGTGTGTGTGTGTGTCTTTGGATTTATGACATAGCTCAATGTTTATCAAAGAATAATTGAATTATAGGAGAGTTATCGAGGTTTTTCACATTCCAAGTTTTACCAGTGTGCTACTTTTGTTTATATGCCAACTTGGCTGAGCCTGTTTTGAGTGGCTGGGCAGCTGGTGGTAGTTATTCCCCATGATGAGACTGGCAGTCAACTCCATGATGGAATCTGCTGCAAGCAGCTGAGTTGTTGCTTTAGGGATGTGATCTGTTTCCTGTACATAAGGAGAAGCTTTGGGAATGATCTACAGCTTTTTGGCACTGTGGGACACCGCATGTAGCCAAGCCTTCATTCAGTAGCCTGCCATGCTCTGCTGATCGTGGGACTGTTAATGGACTTGAATCAATGCCTTGTCATATGGTTTGATAATATCGGGACTGTGCCTTTTCACTTGTTGACCTTGGATTTGTCAGCCTCAGAAGCCAACAGCTGCATGAGGGAAGAGATGCCCCTAACTTTAGTGGGCTGGGAGCAAGAGGAAACACTAAAGCCGAAGGTTGAGGGGATTTCACATAGCCCCTAGGGCCTGGCACTTGGAACTTAGACATCTAACCTCCAAAATAGTAAAAGAATAAACTGTTTGTTAAAGCCATCCCAGTTGTGGTGCTTTCCTGTCAGAGTGGCACTAGGTAACCAAAACAATCAAAGTGTCTTCCAAAGACTTGTTTCTTCGATTGTCCAATTAGAGGAGAAAAGCAATAAGGATATTCATGAATATTACTGGTCTCCAGATTTGAGCCTATTAATGAGAAATTTGTTCAAGACACTAACGTGGTTTGTGCATATGGGGGTATGATTAGGAGGCTTTCCAAAGCACTAATACGACCTCAAGGAGCTCTGGTGTCTCAGTGTTTAAGGCATTCGGCTGCTAACTAAAAGGTCTGTGGTTCGAACGTGCCAGCTGTTCTGTGGGAGAAAGATGTGGCTGTTTGCTTCTATAAAGGTTTACAGCCTTAGAACCCCTATAAGGCAATTCTACTTTGTCTTATAGGGTTACTATGAGCCAGAATTGACTTGATGTCAGTGAGGGTTTTTTTTTTTTTTTTTCCATACAACTGCATTCTATCTCTCTCACTCTCCTATTCCCTCCCTCTTGGCTACCACCACTTCAAAGTGTATATGACCATTTCTTTGTTTAGATACTGCTGGGAAGCAATATTATAGCTACATACACAGACACAAAGATGTGGTTTATTTGATTAAGCATCAGGTGAGTACAATTTGAAGCTGTAGTTTCATTTTACCTATTAAAAAAAAAGTGCCTATTTATTTTAACTCTGTCAGTTGTATCTTAGTGTGTTTTTCAAATATGTATGTGTATGTGATGTGTAATTATCCCCTTTTTCTGTCAATAATATACAATTGGCCAGGAGAAACAGGTATTACTCAGAATATAATATGTTTTAGTTAATGTATATTTTAGACTTTTATGCCACAATTGAGTTTGGATTTTTGTTTGTTTGTGCTAAGAATAGACTATGTTGTTTTGGAAACAAACAACACCAGGATCTCAGCACCTTTGAAACCAAAGTTTATTTCCTTTTGTTACCATGCCAAGTCAAGTTTGAGTGATTCTCCAGAACCGTTGGACTTCTTTTTTATGGCATAACATTATAGACTGCTTTCAACCTATGTAACTCCCTACTGTGATAACAATTGCTACCATGATGACTGCAAAAGGGGAAGAGAGAAGGCTGCAACTTTTGTACAGACTTCACTGCACAAAGTAAAATATACTGTAATATTTACTTTATGGTGTCTGGAAGTGTAATACACTGTTTTTCCTAGAAGGAGAGGATGATATGAAATACTGGTGAGCAGTGCAAGTTACCACATACATAGCATAAATAAAATTTAAAATGTATTCACATTTTTATAACTAGGGCAACAAAGAAATCACAGTAAGATTATCACAACTTGAAATGTTGGAGATATTTCTCTGAGGAGAAACATTGGGACCATTCACACTTCTTTTGAACAAAATTCTTTGTATGGATGCAAGTTTGAAATACTGCCCTTTATTTACTACTTTATAGAAGACAACGTATTTTCTTGAATGGGTACTGACTAATAGAGGCTACCATGTTAGGAAACTGACTAATTCTAATTGTTTTATTAATTATTTTTCAAATTAACATTGCCTAGTACAATGCAGGTTAAGAGATGCTGAGGACAGTATTTCCTTCTTTCAAAATTGAAAGATTTGAAAAGTTAGCTTTCTTTTCACTCATAAATCACAAAGGAAAACATGAGGTATGTTTCAAAAATTGGTCTACTGCTGAACAAAATCTTGAGATGAAAGATCTATCATCTGACTACTTATTAATTAAAAATGGAGAAACCTTACAAAAAATGTCAAAGTTGTAAGTAAATTGAAACCAAAATACAAATGAATATTTACTTTGTAGGGTGAAACAGCTTTTATAGTAAAGAATCATAAGTGTGTATGTATATGTGTACTTTTAGTTTTATGACATAATGCTCAAACATGAGCTGATGATTTAAGGAACACACATAGAAATAGACACAGAATGATAACAGAAGAAGGAGAAAGAGCAGTGAAGCAAATATAATCTCCTGGGTTGTAGAGTTTGCCAGATGTCACCTTCAATATTGTCTTTGAACACTATATCTTTTTATTTTCTTTGTTTTGGGAAATGTCATGTACTGTGGGCTGCAGCTTTGCTCTAGTTTTACTACCTGTCATAGTCACAGTTGACAATGCCACTCTTTTTACCACTAGTCTGAGTTCAACTATACTGCTGACTTCCTCACAGAGTGAGGAAAATTTATTGCAAAGCAAGGTGCACTTTATGCTTACAGTTATTGCAGTAACGCTGGCAATAATATACTGAAATAACTCCAAGCAACGGCTGTATGTGACAAAAGAGAGTAAATTCTTAAAGGACAATTCCTATAACACATGTGAGAGTAGCGTTTAGTAAAGAGTGTTCTGTTGTTGTTCAGAAATCTTCCATTAGACAGCAATAATCCCTGGTGTTAATATTGTTGCAATATCCATGTAAACAGTAAAGCAACTAAATACTTTATGCATGAATGATTTGTAATGTATAGATACATATTAAAAACATGATTAGAGTAAAAGATTTTTGTGAGATTAATGCCTCACACAGAGAATTATGTGGTATATTTCAGGTCACTGTTTTAGGAAGAAACAAACAAAAACATTTTGCTTCAGTAAAGAGAAGTAAACTATGTCCCTTATTTTGATATTTTTGAGTTTTTAATAATGATTGATTTATTTTAATCCTTACAAATTGACCAATAAGCAACATCATGATAAATGTAGAAAATAGTGACAATCTCAAAGTTTTCATTTCACTTGATTAAAAATCAGTGCCCACGGAAGCAGCAGACAAGAAAATAAATGACACATTGCACTGGACAAATATGCTCCAAAAGGCATCTTCAAAGTGTTAAAAAGCACAGATGTTTGTTCTAGTTACCTAATGCTGCCCTGACAAGAATATACCACAAATGGGATGGCCTCAAACAGGAGTTTATTCTTACAATTTGGAGGCTTTAAGTCCAAGTTCAAAGTGCCAAGCTCTAGCGGCTGGGTGAAAGCCCCTCAGCCTTGGGCTTCAGCTCTGCCTCCAGCTCCTGGGCCACTGAAGTTAGAGGCTTTTTTTCACTCAGACAGCTGCTGGCTGCTGAGGCTGCCAAGCCCAAGGTTGACAAGTAAAAAGGCACCATCCCAATGTTACTTAACCACACGGCAGGCCATTAATTTAAGTCCATTGTAAGTCCCCAGGTCAGCACAGCATGGCAGGCTGCTGAATGACACAGCTACATGCAGGGTCCAAGCGTGACATAGGCTAGAGACCTTTCCCAAAGCTGTTTCTTATATATGGGAAACAGACCACATACCCCAAAGGCAGCTACTCAGCTGCTCCCAGTAGATTCCACCATGGACTTGATTACCAATCTCATCATGGGGAATACTACATCCAGCTGCCCAGCAACTTAACCTGGCCCAGCCAAGTTGACACACAAACTGAACTAACACAATGTTTGTGCACTTTGACGATCAAGGTGCACCTGACCCAAGATATGATATTTCTAATAATCTCATATGCATAAAAAAGATGGACAATGAATAGGAAAGACTGAAGAAGAATTGATGCCTCTGAATTATGATGTTAATAAAGAATATTAAATATACTATGGACTGCCAGAAGAATGAACAAATCTTTTTGGGGATTAGTATGTCCAGAATGTTCCTTAGAAGCAAGGATGACAAGACTTTGTCTCACATAGTTGGATATGTTATCAGTAGAAACAGTCTCTCAAGAAGTATATCTTGTTTGGTAAAGCAGAGTGTTATTGGAAAAGAGGAAGGACATCAAGGAGATGCATTGACACCATGGTTATAACAATGTCTCAAACATAGCAAACAATTGTGAGAATTGTTTCTTTCTGATGTGCATAGATTGGCTATGAGTTGAAACTGATTCCATGGCACCTAACAACAAGAAGAAGAAGGAATTTTAGTTTTTCCTGCAAATAGCAAGAGGGAGTACAGAAGAGTGCTTCATCTTCAATCAGAAGTTTTTATTCAAATCCCAGCTCTAAAATTTACTATATGAATAACCCTGGACCAGTTACTCACTAACTTTGCACTATACTTTCTAATTTGTAAAATTGGAAAAAAGTTAATGTCTCTATTATAGAGTTGTAGCAAGAAAAAAAGAGATAATATGTGCAAAATAATTAAAAGCATGCATAAACCAAAATAACAATCTTACTGCTCTCAAGTCGATTCCAACTCATAGAGACTTATAGGACAGAGTAGAATTGTCCTATGGGGTTTCCAAGTCTGTAAATTTCTAAAGAGAAAAACTGCCTCATCTTTCTCCCCCTGGGTAGCTAGTGGGTTTGAACTTAATGCCTTGTAGTAAATGCCAAATAAACATAGCAACTGATATAAGAGTTTGTCTAATGTCTTTTTTAATGCTCTCTGTAATCTGACTATATTTTTAATTCAAAGGCAAGTGTCTAAGTCCCTCATATGGAACTTAATAATGTCTTGTGTTTGATCACTATTAGTTTTGCATATAAAATAATTATATCATTCTTGGAATGTTTGAGGTTAGTTTTAACCATACCATCTATTTTTAAACTCCAATCAATATGGAAAAGAATGCACTGTCTTCCCTTGCCTCCATCTATTATTTAGTGTCGTAACCTCACCACCTAACTGCACTGATTTGTTCATCCTTGACACATTAACCACCGATCTTTCCTCCTATTATGTCTTCTATACTCCCCTCCCCCAGAAACCTCTTCATATTGTTGACAACAGAAATTATGTAGTCAAAATAAGTTGTAAAATGTGTTTTCCACTTTATGAATCTAACTGAAACTTAAGTCAGCTGAGAACAGACTACCCAGATGTCTTAGGCTGGGGTCTCTAGAGCTGTATACCCAGTGAAGTGTATATATAAAAATCCACAAGGAAAGATTTATTTCAAGGAAATGTCTCCCACAGTTATGGAGGTTGGCATGTTCCATCTCCATTAGTCAGGTGTCATACTGGAGGCTTCTCCTGACTCACATGGCTTCAGGGACCAATGGACCCAAAATCAGCAGGTCAGGCAGAAGGCTGTTGGCTTACAGTGTTATGGAAGCTGATGAATTCCAAAATCTGCACATCAGGTGAAAGGTGTCAGTGGAAGAGAGGAAGACCCTCAAGTCCTTTGGTTTTTTTCCCCAAGAACTGCAGGTCAGAAAATGACAAGTCAGGTGCAGGATTCAGTGGCAAGAGCTTTACCAGAATGTCTTTATATATTGAATGCAGGCCATAGCCCCAAGGAAATCTCCCTTACATCAGAGCAAAAAAACAAAGCATAATTACATAATATTGAGAATCATGGTCAATCCAAGTTGATACATACCATGAATCATCACTGCCCACACAGTGTTAACTTGACACCTATACACAACTACTTGTACCTTATTTAATCTTTAAATAAATGCAATTATAAAGTCATACTTAAGTCTTTCATAATACAATTAATAAGCATACAATAAAAAATGTACTAGCTCTGTTTACATATTATATTTTCTAGGTAATGGAATAAGGGAGGGAAGAAAAAAAAATAAATACATATTCACAAACACCCATAAACAAATAAACTGAAATGAGGAAGAAATATTCAATAACTACAATTCTTGTTTCTGCAACTCATCACATGGTTGTAGCTTGTAAATATAATAATTTCTTCCACTACCCACTCTGTATTCCCTTTATCCTGCACAAGCATGTCTGCTGGTTATGGTTGTTTGTCTGAAGAAGTGACAGAAACCTTTGTTCCTGAAGAATCTGGGTCATTGTTGTTGTTGTTAAGTGCTGTTGAGTCGTTTCCGACTCATAGCGACCCCATGCACAGCAGAACTAAACACTGCCCGATCACGCGTCAGCCCCACAATCCCTGCTATACTTGAGCCCATCATCACAGCCACCGTATCCATCCATCGCGTTGAAGGCCTCCCCCTCTTTCGTTGACCCTCCACCCTACCAAGCATGACATCCTTCTCCAGGGAATGATCCCTTCTTACAACATGACCAAAATAGGTGAGACGAAGTCTGGCCATTCTTGCTTCCATGGAGCATTCTGGCTGCACTTCCTCCAGGACGGATCTGTTAGTTCTTTTATCAGTCCACGGTACTTTCAACATTCTCCGCCAGCACCACAACTCAAAAGCATCAACTCTTCTTCGGTCTTCCTTATTCATTGTCCAGCTCTCACATGCATACCAGGCAACTGGAAATAT
>NW_006922844.1:110740-119385 GCF_000298275.1 Orycteropus afer afer | reverse complement strand
TCTCTCTAATAGCTAATGATCGTGAGCATTTCTTCATATGTTTGTTGGCCGCTTGAATATCCTCCTTGGTGAAGTGTCTATTCATGTCTTCTTGCAAGCTTTTAAGATTCCAGTTACTACTCACCAAATTAGGATGTGGAACAGTATTTTGTGTTGTATGTTATGCCAAATGAGCTGGATGTCCCCTGTGACTATGCTCCTGAGCTCACAAGTCCAAATACTCACTCCCTCTGGGTAGCTGCCTGTGGCCAAGAAGTGACTACAACCTTGTCCATTGTCAGCTCTACTACTGGCTGTCTGGCTGTCACTGCCGTTGAGTTGGATCCAACTCATAGTAACAATTCCTTGGGTTTATGAGGCAGTATCACTATGGAAGTAGATTGCCCAACCTTCCTTCCAAGTATTAGCCGGTGGTTTTGAACCACTAGCCTTCTGGTTAGCAGTCTAATGACTTGGGCACTACTCCACCAGAGCTCCCCAGCTCTACTATATACCTGGGAATTCTTATAGAATGTAGCAATACACTTGTATAAACATTGTCTGCCAACTCTAAATATGGTCGTGGGCACACTTCCTCCCACATAGACAGACCTAATAGTTCAGCCTGTCCATCCATCTATCCACCTGTATAACCATGTTGGCCTGCAATGACAATACAGTGCTGGATGTGCAAAAAGGTTCATCATTGTAGTCTGTATCTTTCATGAACCTCTCTATGTCTTCCTCTTCCTCAATGCCACTGTGTCGATCACTCACATTTGGTACATTGCCCTTCTTCTCATCTAAATCAATACTTACCTCTATCTATCTAACAGTGTTCTCCACCTCCCCTCCCACGCTTGGTAACCAACATAGAAAATTTCCTTACATATATAAACCTTTCCTTGACTTTTTAGAATAACAGACTAAAACAATATTTGCCTTTCTCTGATTGAATTATTTCACTCAGAATTATGTCATCTAAGTCCATCCATGTTATGCGGTGTTCTGCAGATTCTACATTATTCTTTAAGGTTGTATAGTATTCCATTGTGTGTATGTACCATAGTTTGGATATTCTTTCATCTGTGATGGGCACCTAGGTTGTTTCCATCTTTTGGCTATTGTAAATAGTTCCGTGATGACCATGGGTTTGGATATGTCTGTTTCTGTCCTGGCTCTCACTTCTTTAGGACATATACCTAATAATGGAATATCTGGGTCAATGGTATTTCCAATTCCAACTTTTTAAGAAATTGCCATACTGCTTTCCACAGTGGTTGTATCATTTTACAGTCCCACCAGCAGTGTATGAGAGCCCCAATCTCTCCACATCCTCACCAGCATTTGTTATTTTCTGTGTTGTTGAACTTTGCTACTAATGTTGGGGCAAGATGGTATCTAATTGCTGTTTCAATTTTCATTTCTCTGATGGCTAATGATTGTGAGCATTTCTTCATATATTTGTTGGCTGCCTGAATATCCTCTTTGGTAAAGTGTCTATTCATGTCTTCTGCCCATTTTTTAATTGGATGATTTGTCTTTTTGCTTTTGAGCTTTGGAGTTTCCTATAAATTCTAGAGATAAAGTCCTTGTCACATATATTATTGTTGAATATTTTTTTCCTAATCTGTAAGTTCTCTTTTGACTCTTGAAAAAGTCTTTGGAAACACATACAAATTTAATATTTAGAAGGTCTCACTCATCTAGTTTCTCTTCTGCTGTCTGTGCATATTGGGTTAGGCTTGATAGTCTATTTATGCCATATATTATGGGACCTAAATTTACCCCTAGTTTTTTCCTTGAGGAACTTTATAGTTTTAGGTTTCACATTTAAGTATTTGATACATCTGGAGTTCATTTTTGTGTATGGTGTGTGGTACATATCTTGTTTCATTCTCCTGGAAATGGATATCCAGTTTTGCCAAAACCATTTATTAAACAGACATTCTCTTCCACATGTAATTGATTTCAACCCTTTGTCAAATATCAGCTGACCGTAGATGGATCTATTTCTGGGTTCACAAATTCTATTCCATCAATCTATGTCTCTATCTGTATACCAATACTAGGTAGTTTTTACTACTGTGGCTATACAGTACCTTTTGAGATCCGGCAGTGTGAGACCTCTAACTTTGTTCTTCAATAGTGCTTTGTTGATTCAAGGTCTTTTTTTCCTTTCCATATAAAGTTAGTGATTGGTTTTTCCATATCCTTAAAGAATATTGATGGGGTCTGGATTGGGATTGCCTTGAATGTATAGATTGCGTTGGGTAGAAGTGACACTTTCACAATGTTCAATCTTCCCATCCATGAGCATGGGACTTTCTTCCATTTATGTAGATCTCTTATGGTTTCTTGAAGTAGTCTTTTATAGTTTTCTTTGTACATGTCTTTTGAGTCCCTGGTAAGATTTATTTCTAAGTACTTTATTTTTTTGGTAGCTATTGTAAATGGTATTGATTTCCTTATTTCTTTTACAGCAATCTTTTTGCTGGTATAGAGGGATCCAACTGATTTTTGGATGTTGAATTTATATCCTGCCAAAATGCTAAATTTCTCAATTAGTTCCAGTATATTTTTGACTGAGTCTCTAGGGTTTTCTAGGTATAGGATCATATCATCAGCAAATAGGGATGGTTTGATTTCTTCCTTACCAATTTGTATGCCTTTGATTTCCTTTCTTGCCTTATTGCCATGGCTGGTACTTCCAATACAATGTTGAACAGAAGTGGTGATAGAGGACATCTGAAGGGGAATGGTTTCAGTCTCTCTCCACTGAGAATAATGGTGGCTGTTGGTTTTGCACAGATGCCCTTTATTATGTTGAGGAATGTCCCTTCTATTCCTGTTTTGCTGATAATTTTGATCAAGAATGAGTGTTGGATTTTATCAAATAATTTTTCTGCATCAATTGATATGATCATGTGTTTCTTTTCCTTTGTTTTATTTATGTGGTGGATGATATTGATTGCTTTTCTAGTGTTGAATCATCCTTGCATACCTGATATGAGCCCCACTTGGTCATAATGAATGATTTTCTTCATATGTTGTTTTCTATTGGCTAGGATTTTGTTGAAGATTTTTGCATCTATACTCATGAGGGATATTTATCTGTAGTTTTCCTTCTGGGTGATACCTTTGGTCTTTGCCTGGTTTTGTTATCAAAGTTATGCTTGCTTCATAAAATGAATTAGGGAGGATTCCATGTTTTGGAATAGTTTTATTATGGATTGGTGTCAGTTCTACTCTGAATATTTGGTAGAATTCTCTGGTGAAACAACTTGCTCTTTTTTGTTGATCTTCCTATTGTTGATTTTTGGTTGGCAATTTTTTATGACCTATTCAATTTCTTCTTTTGATATGGATCTGTTCAACTTTTCCACATCAGTCTGTGTTAGGTAAGTAGTGTGTTTCTAGAAATCTGTCCTTTTTTTTTCCAGATTTTCAATTTTTTTTAGGAATATAGGTCTTCACAGTATCCTGATATTATCTTTTTTTATTTCATTTGGTTCTGTTGTGATGTCACCCATTTTGTTTCTTATTCATGTTATTTTTATTCTCTCCTTCTTTTCCTTTGTTAAATTGGTCAGTGCTTTGTCAATTTTATTGATGTTTTCAAAAAAACAACTTCTAGTCTTGTTGATTTTTTCTATTGTATTTCTATTTTCTGTTTCATTGATTTCTGCTTGAATCTTTATAATTTCCTTTCTTATGGTGATTGTATGCTTTTCTTGCTGCTCTTGTTCTAATTGTTGAAGATGTTGGTTTAAAGTGTGGATTTTGGCTTCCTTTTTTTTTTTTTTTTTTGATGTGTACATATACTGGTGACTCTAGGCTTTTTTTACTGATATTTTCCTAATTTTTGGAGATGTTGGGTTAAGATGTTTATTTTGAGTTTTTTTTTTTTTTTGATGTGTACATATATTGCTCTAAATTGGCCTCTGATCACTGATTTTGCTCTGCCCCAAAGATTTTGGTATGTCCTGTGTTTATTTTTGTTTGATTCAAGGAATTTTTGAATTTCATTTTTTATTTAATCTCTTACTGAGTCTTTCTTAAGGAAGGTGTTGTTCAGTTTCCATGTGTTTGCTCTTTTTTGTTGATCTTCTTATTGTTGATTTCTAACTTGATAACATTGTGATATGAAAAGATATTCCTTCTTCATCTTTTAATCCAGAAGCATGAAGACCTCAAAGTGGCAAGGTGGCTTTCTTAACTTGCAGTCCAATGAAATAAGTACTGTGTCTCCAGTTGGGAGCCTTACACCTTTAGAACTAACACCTCTAGATCCACAGAACATAGGATTTGAGGACATGAAGCAAAATGTTGAAAATCAGTCAAGAAGTATAATAATAAGTGGTGCCATTTCGATTTCTACCCCTTGAATACTGGACCCATGAATCTTTGCTATAAGAGAAACAGTACCAAATATTGAACACTGGTTTAGAGCATGTATAACTTCCAGAAGAATAGTGCCTCAGTCCTATAAAATACTGTCACTTAACTAGTGCTGGAATTGTTTTTGCAAAAGGCTCTGCCATTATTCAATCAATACATCTCCTTTAGGATTATGGATTTCAGTGAATTTCATGACCATGGGCCCACTGCAGCATTTCATTTGCTGTGAAGAGAGCTCCTTGATCTAAGGAAATGATGTATGGAATATCATAATGGTGGTTAAGGCACTCTGTACATCCATGTATGGTAGTTTTGGTAGCATCCCATAGAAGGAAGGCAAATATATATCCAAATATGTGTCTAACCCATTAAGAAGAAAAACTGTCCTTTCCATGGTAGAATTGATTCACTGTAATCAACCTGCCACCAGGTTTCTGGTTGATTGCTCCTGAGAAATGGTGACTATTGAGGACTCAATGTGGGTCTCTGCTTTCAGCAGATTGGGCACTAAACAGTGGCTCTTGCCATGTCAGCCTTGGTGAATGGAAGTGAACTATGCTGACCCCATGCATAACCTTAATTCCTCTCACCATGGCCACGATGTTCATAAGCCCATTGGTCAATGATAGAAGTTGATAAAAAGAGGATATTTTGTTCCCACAGAATGCATAATCCTATCAATTTAATTGTTAAAATATTCTTCTACCAAAGTCACCCTTTAGTGAACATTCACATGAGACACAAATATTGCCACTTCTTTGGCCCATTCAGTGAAGTCTATCCACCTAACTCTTCCTCATACATCTTTGTCACCAATTTTCGGATTATGTTCCTTCCAAGTCCCTGGCCATCCAGCTAAACCATTGGGTCCAGATCATGAATTAGTATAACGTTGCACATCTGGCCATTTCACCTTTCCAGAAAAATTAAAAACCAGGAGAACTTCCTTAAGTTCTGGCCTGTGGGAGGATTTCCTTTCAGCACTTTAGTTCAGGGAGGTCCAGAAAGGGGCTTTGGTGCTGCCACTGTTTTTGAGTGGTGCTTAAATTTCATGCAGTTATTGTTTTAGGTACTGTCTAATTGAATATGATTCACAGTGACCTTATGTACAACAGAATTAAACACTGTCTAGTCTTATACCATCCTCACAATTGTTTATATATTTGATCCCATTGTTACAGTCACTGTCAAACATTTCATTTAGCGTCTTCCTCTGTTTCACTGATCCTATAATATACCAGGCATAATGCCCTTCTCCAGCGACTTGTCCCTCTTCATAACATGTGCAAAGTACATGAGATGGAGTCTCTCTATCCTTGTTTCTAAGAAACATTCTGATTGTACTTCTCCAAAGACAGATTTGTCCATTCTTCTGTATGTCATGGTGAACAATATGTAAACCAGGCACAATTTTTTTCTTCCTAAATAAACTGATAATAAAGAATTCACCATGAGGTCCTATGTGCAGAATAGGAAAAAGAAGGTAATTTGACAGGAATAAGGACCAAGGACATTTGGCTGTCATCCTCACATAACTTACTTTTGCCTTTAGATCCTACTCAAACCTGATCTTATTGTTGTTGTTGTTGTTATGTGCCATCGAGTCATATACTTCTATTTAATGGTGGCTATGAAAATCTGACTTTATGACTCTTAAGGTCAAACAACACTCAGGTCATGATGGGAAGATAAGGCTACATGAGAAGATGTGTGCTGTGATTGACCAATAGGGGCCTTTGAAACACTCCAAAAATCTCTCTCTCTACCGCTGGCACTTTGAGCACCATTGGGTCTGTCAGATAATATGACCCTAGCAATGAAATGGATTGCATTGCAGCCTGAACCTGTTGCAAAGCCTTCTCTTATTCTGAGCCCCACTCAAAACTAGCAGCTTTTAGAATCACTAGATAAATAGGCTGGAGTAAAACATCCAAATGAGACATATGTTGCCTCCTATATCTGAAGTTGCTCACCCAGGGGCTGTGCCTCCTTCTTAGTTAAGTTGTGTTGTTGTTATGTGCCACCGAGTCGGACCCAACTTATAGTGAACCCTCCTTGGGTTTCCGAGGCAGTATCACTACAGAAGTAGATTGCCCAACCTTCCTTCTGAGAAGTGGCTGGTGGGTGTGAACTGCCAGCCTTCTGGTTAGCAGTCAAATGCCTTAGGCACTATACTACCAGAGTTCCTTTTTAGTTATAGGAAGAGACATATGCAGAAACTTAGCGTTCACTTTAGAAGGAATATCTTGACTTACCCTACACCACTGAATCAGACATTTCACTAATATACAAGGAGATAGAATTTCTGTGAGATTAATATCCCAACCACTAGCATGCAAATATCTCATCAATAAGTTTAGATGGATACGTCTTTCTTACTGTGTACAATCAGCAAAATATCAGCAATGTAATAGATGAATGTGACATCATCTGGAAGGGAAAGGAGATCAAGGTCCCTGAGGACTAAATTATGACATAGAGTTGTAGAGTTGATATCCTTGTAATAGGTCAGTGGAGGTGCATTTCTGGCTTGCCAACTAAGGACAAACTTCTTTTGATGTTTCTTTGAAGTATGTACAGAGAAAAAGGTAATAACCAGATCAATAACTACAAACTAGGTTTCAGGAGATATGTTAATTTGCTCAACCAATGCAACCACATCTGGAAGAGCAGCTATATTTGAAGTCAGCATCTGGTTGAATTTACAATAATCCACTGTCATCCTCCAATATCCATCTTTTTTTTTTTTTTTTTTTTTTTTGTATAGTCCAAATAAGAAATTTGAATGGAGATGTTTGGAAATCACCACCCCTGTATCCTTCAGCTCCTTGATTGCAATACTAATCTCTACAATTCCTCCAGATATTCAGTATTGCTTTTGGTTTACTATTTTCCTAAGAAGTGGTAATTCTAATGGCTTCCACTGGGCTTTTCATATGGTAATAGTCCTTAAACTACATGCCAGGAATCCAATGTAGGGTTTCTGTAAGTTGCTAAGTATGTTTGTTGTTGTTAGGTGCTGTTGAGTCATCTCTGACTCATAGTGACCCCATGCACAGCAGAATGAAACACTGCCTGGTCTTGGGCCAGCCTCATAATATTTGCTATACCTGAGCCCATCATTACAGCCACTGTGTCTTTCCGTCTCATTGAAGGCCTCCCCTTCTTTGTTGATGCTCCACTTAACCAAGTATGATACCTTTCTCCAGGGAATGGTTCCTTCTGACAACATGACCAATGTAGGTGAGATGGAGTCAGGCCATCCTTGTTTCAAAGGAGCATTCTGGCTACGCTTTCTCCAGGACATATTTGTTAGTCCTTTTAGAGACCATAGTACTCTTAACATTCTTCTCCAGCACCAAAATTCAAAAGCATCAACTCTTCTTTGGTCTTCCTTATTTATTGTCCAACCCTCACATACATAAGGAGTGATTGAAAATACTGTAGCTTGGGTTAGGTACACCTTAGACCTCAAGGAGGCATCTTTGCTCTTCATCACTTGAAAGAGATCCTTTGCAGCAGATTTGCCCAATGCAATACATAATCTGATGCATTGACTGCTGTTTCCATTTGTGTTGATTGTAGAGCAAAGTAATACGAATTCCTTGACAACTTCAATCTTTTCTCTGTCCACTGTGAAGCTGTTTATATAGAGGTGTAATCCATACTGCCGACCGTAGTCTTTAATTTTCATCAGTAAGTGCTTCAAGTCATCATCACTTTCACAAGCAAAGTTGTGTCAACAGTGTATCGCTGTTTTTAATAAGTCTTCCTCCAATCTTGATGCAACGTTTTTCTTCATATAATCCAGCTTCTCAGATTATTTGCTCAGCGTACAAGTTGAATAAATATGGAGAAAGGATACAACCTTGACGCACTCCCTTCTTGCAGTGTCATCTTGTTCTGTCCAAGTGACTGCCTCCTGATCTATGTACAATTTCCTCATGAGTACAATCAGGAATTCCCATAATTCTCAATGTTATCCACAATTTGTTATGATCCACACAATCAAATGCTTTTGCATAGTCAATAAAACATAAGTAATCCTCTTTCTGGTATTCATTGCCTTCAGCTAAGATTAATCTGATATCAGCAACGATATGCCTCATTCCATGTACTCTTTTGAATCCAGCTTGCATTTCTATAAGTTCTCTGACAATATACTGCTGCAACCATTTTTGAATTATCTTTAGTAAAATTTTACTTGCATGTGATATTAATGATATTGTTCAATAATTTCCACATTCTGTGAGATCATCTTTCTT
>NW_006922844.1:109919-110640 GCF_000298275.1 Orycteropus afer afer | reverse complement strand
GTTTTCTTTATGTTGAGATGTAATCCATACTGCAGACTGTATTCTTCAACCTTCATCAGTAGGTGCCTTATGTCATCCTCACTTTCAGCAAGCAGGGTCATTAGTAGTCTTGTTTTTATTGGGTTGCTATAATCTTCCATGCACTGTAATCACAGGGCATGGTGGTACTAAGATACATGCTAAAGGATCTCCCTCATTCCAGATGTACACTTCTTCACATTGATCATGTAATTTCAATCTGATTTCCTCTTGGTAATCAAGATAAATCATATCACCTAATATAGCAACTCCCTTCTTTGTCTTTTTTTTTAACTTTTTTCTTTTATTGTAATTTGAGTGAAAGTTTACCCAGCAAATTCACTTTCTATACAGCAGCTCATATACACTTAGTCTCATGACGTTGATTGCAATTTACCACAACACAACAGCTCTCTTCTCACTTCCTCCCCATAGTTACCTCTTCCCTGTGTCCTTCCTTTCATGCACTCCTGCCCCCTGGGCTGTCTCCTTCTATATACACAGCCTTTCGATTCCCCCATGATTGTTCTCTCCAAGGAGTATATCTACCTAATGTAAATATTCAGCTTATATGTCCATCCTTTTTGGCTGGAATCCAAAGGAGTGGTTTCAACTGCAGACCTGAAGGGCAGCTAAGGGCCATAGTCCCTTAGCTATCAGGCTCTATCAGACCAGCAAAACTGGTCCCTTTTTTTTTTTTTTT
>NW_006922844.1:98352-107616 GCF_000298275.1 Orycteropus afer afer | reverse complement strand
AAAATTTTACTTGCATGTGATATTAATGATATTGTTCAATAATTTCCACATTCTGTGAGATCATCTTTCTTTGGAATGGATACAAATATGGATCTCTTCCGGTCAATTGGCCAGATAGTTGTCTTCCAAATTTCTTGGCATAACTGAGTGAGTGCCTTCAGTGGGGCATCCATTTGTTGAAACATCTCAGTGGGTATTCTGTTGATTCCTGGAGCCTTATTTGTCAATTCCTTAAGTGAAGCTTTGACTTCTTCCTTCAATATCATTGGTTCTTTATCATATGCCACTTCCTGAAATGGATGAAGATTGACCAGTTCTTTTTGGTACAGTGACTCTTTGTATTTCTTCCATCTTCTTCTCATGTTTCCTGCATCATTCACTATGTTGCTCAGAGAATCTTTCAATCTGGCAATTTGAGGATTAATTTTTTCCCTCAATTCTTTCAGCTTGAGAAATGCTGAGCATGATGTTCCCTTTTGGTTTTCTAATTCCAGGTCTTTCCACATTTTATTATAGTAATTGGCTTTGCCTGCTCGAGTTCCTCTTTGAAATCTTCTGTTCAGCTCTTTTGTCTTGTCATTTCTTTCATTTGATTTAGCTACTCTCCAGTCAAGAGCAAGTTGCAACATCTCTTCTTACTTCTATTTTGGTCTTTTCTTCCTTTCTCATCTTTTTAATGACTTTTTGCTTGCTTTATGGATGATGTTCTTGATGTTATCTTATAAGTCCTCTGGATTTTGGTCATTGTGTTCAATGCATCAAATCTATTCTTTAAATGGTCTCTAAATTCAGAAGGGATATTATCAAGGTCATATTTTGGCTCTCATGGACTTTTTAAATTGTTTTCAACTTCAACTTGAATGTGCATATGAGTAGTTGATGGTATGTTCTATAATCAGCAGCTGGCCTTGATTTGCCCAATGATATTGAACTGTTCCATTGTCTCTTGCCACAGATGTAGTCAATCTGATTCCTGTGTATTCCATCTGGTGAAGTCTGTATGTATATTCATCACTTAGGTTGCCAAAAAAAGATATTTGCAATGAATAAGTCATTGGTCTTGCAAAGTTCTATCATGCGATCTCCAGTGTTATTTCTATCACCAAGGCCATATTTTCCAACTATCGATAACTCTTCTTTGTTTCCAACTTTTGCATTCCAGTCACCAGTGATAATCAACACATCTTGTTTCCATATTCAGTCAATTTCAACTGAAGAATTTGGTAAAAATCTTCATTTTCCTCATCTTTGACTTTGGTGGTTGGTGTGTAAATTTGAATAATAGTAGTATTAACTGATCTTCCTTGTAGGCATATGGATATTATCATATCACCGACAGGATTGTACTTCAGGGAAGTACTTGAAACACTCATTTGATGATCAATGACACACCATTCCTCTTAAATTTTTCATTCCTGGCATAGTAGATTATATGGTTGTCTTATTCAAAATGGCCAAAACCAATCCATTTCAGCTCACTAATGGCTAGAATATCAATCTTTATGTGATCCATTTCATTTTTGATAATTTCTAATTTTCCTAGATTCATACTTTGTACATTCCACATTCCAATTATTAACGTATATTTGCATCTGTTTCCACTCATTTTGAATCATGCCACATCAGCTAATGGAAGTTTTGAAAGCTTTACTTTATCCATTTCATTAAGGTCATCTCTCCGCTGAGGAGTCAGCTCTTAACCAGTCATATTTTGAATACCTTCCAACCTGATGGCCTCATCTTCTGGCACTATATCAGACAATGCTTCAGAGCTGGTCATAATGCTTTCATGTAAAATCTCAGACATTATTTCATAAGGTTTTCACTGGCCAGTTCTTTGAGAAGTGAAGGTCTCTTCCTTCTTTGAAGTCTCTTAGCCCAGAAGTTCCACTGAAACCTGTCCACCATCAGTAATCCTGCTGGTATTTGGACCAGTGTCATAGCCTCCAGCCTCACAGCAACATATAAGGCACCATAAGATAACAAACTGACAGGCAAGTTTGTTTCCATTAGTTGTTCTTAACCCCTGTGCACTAGAGCTGTTCCCTAGTGAAAACTAACCCCCAATCCCTGTACTCACCTACCTCAGGTAGAGTGAAGCCTTAAAATACAGCTTCCCTCAAGCAAAAAGCAGCATCCAAGCCCTGGGCCTGCCTACCTCAGGCACTGGCCTTAATAAAGAACCACACCCAAGGGAAAAGCAGCCTCCAAGTTCTAGGCCTGCCTACCTCAGGCCCTGGACTTAAAATAGAGCCACACCCAAGCAAAAAGCAGCCTATAATCTCCAGGCCTGCCTACCTCAGGCACTGAGTATATCTATTCCAATATTCTAAAAGAAAAGAAAACAAAGTCACTACCGTCAAGTTAGTCCAACTCATTTAGAACCCTCCTTGAGTTTCCGAGGCCGTATTTCTATGGAAGTACATTACCCAGTCTCCCTTTTGAGGAGTGGCTGGTGGGTTTGAATTATGTATTCTAGAACTGGAGAAATCACACAGCTGCAATTATCAGAGATGAGTTTGAGGACCTACTGGAATCACTGTGAGATGGAGCAAACTAAGAGTTCATTAGTAATCTGATCTATATATACCCCAAGTTATATGTGGGCACAGTGATATTTTGAATCCCTACAATTAGTGTCAGTTCATATCCAGTGCTCAGCAATCCATGAAACATCTGATTATTTCTTTTTCCTCAGTGAACAGTCACTCTCATACAAGGCATGTATCCCTTTAGGGTAGGCCAGCAGAGAGATTAATAGTATAAATTTTTGGCAGTGTTAGGGAAACCCAGCATCCCTTCATTCAGGGGCTTGTAAACTAGCTCAAGTCTGAGATTTTATTGAGGGGCTATTATGGTGATTCAAGTTAGACTCTAATTCACTTGACCTGGAATTCTTCTGCTTGTACAGATGAAGTAAATATTTAATGGATTTCCCATCTATTTCTCTTTCAGGGAGACCATTATTAAGTAGCCAACACTATAATTCCATCTGAATCAGACTATTCTGATTATTGCTTTGACTCTGCTGTGCAATATGATAGCCACATCCACCTTGTCTTTTTTGGATAAGTACAGCCACTAGATCCATACCATCCTGGACTCCAGTCATCTCCACTGTAGTAGTAGTTGTTGTTGTTGTTGTTATGTGCCGTCGAGTCGGCCCCGACTCATAGCGACCCCTTCTTGGGTTTCCGAGGCAGTATCACTACAGAAGTAGGATTGCCCAACCTTCCTTCCAAGGAGTGGCTGTAGTTAGGCATCTTAATTCAATTAGGGCAGATCCCAGTGTCAAATAAAATTACATAAAATGACAATGACAGTAGTGCTCAAGGGTGCTAAGATCCCTTCCCAAACTTGTTCCTCATTATTGGGGTGAAATATGTATCCTCTTGGCTCTCCCTGTTTGGCCTGTGGATCCAATCTGATAAATCCACTCTAACATGCCAATTTACCTCAGCCATTGGATACCATCTTCTACAGTATGGTAAGGCAGTTCTGACACTTCAACATGATTTATTGTAGGCCACTGCTTAATCTATGCATTACTGAGCTAAGAAAATAAAGTATTAAATTATTTTCTAACCTTTCTATATAAAACCAAGGACTCAAACTGGTTCATTGCAGTTCAGCTTCCTCATGAATATTTGAGTTTCCACAATACTTGGTGTAACTGAATAAGAATCTATAGTTCACAGGATCCCTAGGTGATTTTCAAAAGTGTTTCTAGCTGGAATGAACCGGTTTGAAGTCCTGCCTGAAACAACGCATGAAGAATTTGTGCTTAGTGGTCTCATCAATAAATTCAGAATGATCCAAATTTACATTACCTGCACCATTATCGCACACCCTTAATAGCCGTTTCCACACATACTCCAGGTTTTGCTGGAATTTGAATCTAGTTATAAGTCTAAAGATAAAAACGGTGGTAGGAGTGGGTTCTGTGGTACATTCAGCAATATCTTGTGAGACATCTAACTGAGGTGATGTCACATGCTCTGCCCCAGCTTCCTGATTATTCTCCCATATGTACCCATCACAAGTTTCAGGATTCCATTTCTCTTTATTCAATGTTCTCACTTTAACTTCAGACACCATTTGAGGTTGGAAATTCAATTGGTTTTACAATTCAGCTAGTCTTATGATAAGACTTTGCATTTGATTTCCCAGCAATTTCAACTCAGTTACTATTAGATATAAGGCTTTCCTTCAGGGCACAAGTGTCAATTCTCATGCTTGAACTGTGACCCTGATCCCTGGGTCTATTTAGCCTATCAGCCTACCTATATTTCTCATTTTTTACAGAAAGGCTGAAAGACTTCATCTATATAATGCACCAAAGCCTTGTTTCTCACAAAAATTTGGTCCATTTGTGGTGATATTTTACATATGTCTACTGCCACTTCACACCGCAGATTGGCAGTCCCCTTTCCTTAATTGTTGGAGCTCTGGTGGCATAATGCCTAAGGCATTAGACTGCTAACCAGAAGGCTGGTTGTTCAAACCCACTAGCCAGTCTTCAGAAAGAAGTTTGGGCAATCTACTTTCATAGTGATACTGCCTCAGAAACCCAAGGGACAGTTGCTATGAGTTGGATCTGCCTCTGCCACAGTGAGTTTGGTTTGGTTTTGGTTCCTTACTGTAATTAAATAAAAAGTAACTGTTGTTTTAACTATAACTATACATGAGGACCAATTCATAAAATTCATCCTTTAGATTGTATTCCTCTAGAACCATTCTCAGTATCAAAGTATGGAATGTCTTATCCTGGGTTCTCTAGGGGAGCAAAACCTGTGACATGAAAATGTATATACACACATAGAGATTTATTTTGGTGAAATATCTCATGAAGTTGTGGAAGCTAGCAAGTCTCAACTTTATGGGTCAGGTGTCAAGCTGGAGACTTCTAACTCATATGATTGCAGGGTCTGACAATCAAAACCCACAAGTCAGGCAGAAGGCTGCTGGATCATGGAATTGTGGGAGTTGGTGAATCTCAAGGTCTGTAGGTCAGGTGACAGACCTATCCCAAGATCCAGGGGTCAGAGGGTGATGAATTGAATGTAGGATTGAGTGGGCATGAGTTTTGCCAGAATATCTATATATTTTGAATGCAGGCCACATCTCCAAGTAATCTCTCCTTAGATAAGATCACAAACTAAGGGATATTTACATAATACTGGGAATCATAGCTTAGCCAAGCTGACACATAATACTAACCATTACACCAAGTATTGGCTCTCCCTTATCCAGTAAATCCTAAATTAAATGTATTCCTCAGTTTGGCACTTGAACATATCAGTGGTGTGCTCCCTACCTTCCTCTTCAAACTGATCACTGCCTCACACTGTATATGCTAATCACAAAGCACTTTGAGTTTCTTGCAGAAGTTAACCATTCATTGATTCATTCATTCATGCATTCATGCAGTACTTCTGTCATTGCTCATTCATTGATTGCCAATATGTAGCAGACATTGTATCATATTCCGGCTACTTAGTCCCAAACAAAGGCAGATTCTTACCTTGGACTAATGTTCTTCCTAAATTGTGCTGTTTTGAACTGGATTCCTTTACTTATGTTTTCTCTTGTAACCTGGACAAAAATTATGAACATCTTTTAATATGTAGTTGAGCAATTACTTCAGTCAGGAAATCTTTTCAAATACTTTCTAGTCCTCTTCTGAGGAAGATACTCTGACTCTGTGTGCAAAGACCATGTTCCTTATATATCTATTATTATGTTTATCACAATTATATGTAATTATCTGTTTTCAGATGAAAGATTTCATGAATGGAGGGATCATATTTATGTCTCTAGGTCTATGCATAGTTGCTTATATATATCCCAGAAACACAATAATTGTTTGAATCCAATTTGTGTGTTTCACTTAAGGAGAAACCTAATGGTTATTTTTATCGTATGGACCCAATAAGACTGTAAGCATTTCATATCCAAATCTTTTTTTTTTTTTTCACAGCACCTAACTCACAGTTCAATAAGTGTTGAATAAATAAATAAATAATTTTTTTCCAGCACAATTGAAAGCTCATAGGAAAAAAATCAGTGTGAATTGGAGATTTGTCATTATTAGATATCCTGAATGGCCTATATTAGGGCTGGGGAAAAATAGCTACTTAAATATTTAATAACTCTCTCTAGATAAAAATAAAAAATATAGGACCTCATGCCTGATTCTTTACCACTTTCAAATAAAAAAAATTATTGAACATGCTACTTACTAAAAATGAACATTTGCAGCCATAAGTGAACTAGGGCATTATTTGATTACTATAAACTACACAGTTAGCATTCTAGGTGCTGAGTATATTTGAAATCTGACAGCATATAATTCTAATACAATATTATCATACGAAATTTCAAAATTAAAATCAATATCATTGTGTAACTATAAGATAAATCTTACCCATATTGAATCACAAGTTAATTTATCTTTGAGATTTCTTTGTGAGTGATATCTATGCTAGGCCGCCATTCTGTAATGTTATCAGTTCTTTCACTTTAATTACAAATGTTTCTTTAAAAAGTCAGTGTAAGTTTTATCTGTGCCTTTTAGTGATATGTGTCTGCTCTGTTTTCTTGCCTCATAAATCATTTTATTATGAGAGTTTCACTGTACTACATCTTTATTTTTTCATGTCCACTCATAAACAGAGACAGTGGCTGTAAAGAATAGAGGATACAGGGAGAGTGACAAAGAATTTGACTTGGGAGCTTGTGGAAGAAAAACTATTTTAGGAGAAGGCCACAAAAATATATTGAGAATTAAAATAAAATAAAAATGTTAACAATTATTTAACTATGTATTTGATTATTTTTTTTCATTTGCATATGTTGACTTTGCTACCACTCTCCTTGTCTAGTCCACCAAAAGGAACTCTGGTGGCATAATGCCTAAGGATTTTGACTACTAACCAGAAGACTGGAGGTTCAAACCCACCAGCCACTTCTCGATGGAAGATTGGGCAATCTACTTCTGTAATGATACTACCTCAGAAACACAAGGAGGGGTCGCTATGAATCAGACCCAACTCAAGGGCAGTGAGTGAGTTGAGTTCACCAAAGAACAAAGATGAAGCCATATAGATCAATAAGCAATGTACTATTTGTGTTGTTGTTGTTATGTGCCATCGAGTTGGACCCAACTCATAGCGACACCTCCTTGGCTTTCTGAGGCAGTAGCATTACAGAAGTAGATTGCCCAACCTACCTTCTGAGGAGTGGTTGGTGGGTTTGAACCACCATCATTCTGGTTAGCATTCAGGTGCCTTAGGCACTATGCTACCAGAGTATTATTTATGCAAACTATAATAAGATTTTAGGAGATAGAAGCCCAATAGTTCAAAAAAGATAAAAAATTATATCACCACTCCTACTCTTCCTCTAATTTTTATTGTCTTAGTTCATATTTTCCTAATTTAAGATGATTAATACTCACATGGTCAAATTTCAGTTTCAAGCAAAATATATGTATGGAACAGCTTTTTGTTTTTTTACTTTAGCATTATTTTAAAATAAGTTCTTTTTTTTTTTTTTTTTAATTTTTAAATAAGACTATGGGAAGCATACATTTATCATTGAATGCATAAGGAGAACATGCCTGAAGGCAGTTTAAATGAGGAAAGCAATTTTAGTTCCTCATACCTGACTTAAAATGTGATGGATGAAATACAAGTTAGTTAACCCAGTTAGGAAAGAACTCATTGGGACACAGAATGAGAGGCATGAATCTGACAGAGTATGTGGGTGAAGCCCAGCCTCAGAGAGAGATCTTGGTCAGAGTTGCCAGCCAAACACAAGATCTGCTCCAGGCTCAGTTGTCAAGCAGTTAAATTTAACTTCATGCTTCTCTTATTTCAAAGTTGTTCTCTTACCATGTCCTCTTTTTCGTGATTTTTGAGAAGACCCTCACTTTTAGAATCTCCCGCATAAACAATTTGTCTGAACTTGCGTCCTCATGAAGGCATTGATCTTTATTTTCCCAACATCTCCTACACCAAATTAAAGCTTCAAAAACAATTGTTTTTGAGTTTGTTCAAAGTCCTTGTCTCTCTCTGAGTTCCAGAGTAAAACGGTGCTACATAGCTATTTCAATGGCTGATTTTTCATGTATGCTACAGGTCTTTTTTCCGAGGATCATCTGGGTAAACTTTAACCTTCTCACTAGCAGCTGAAATAGTTAAGGTGAAGTGCCAACTTGATTGGGACTTGTTTTGAGTGGCTGGGCAGCTGGATGTAGTTATTCCCTGTGGTGAGATTGGTAATCAACTCCATGGTGGAAGCTATGGTGAGTAGCTGAGTAGCTGCTTTAAGGATGTGGTCTGCTCCAAATATATAAGGAAAAGCTTTGGGAATGGCCTGTAGCTTTAGGCATGCTTGAATCCTGCATGCAGCTGAGTCATTGTTCAGAAGGCTGCCATGTGTCTGTCAATCTTGGGACTGTTAATGGGACCTAAATCAATGGCATGGTATGTGGTTTGGTAATATCCAGTCTGTGCCATTTTATCTGTTGACCTTGGGCTTGTTAGCCTCAGCAGCCAGAAGCTGGCTGAGTGAAGAGATACCTCTAGCTTCAGTAGATCAGGAGCAAGAGGCAGAGCTGAAGCACAAAGTTGAGGGCTTTCACCCAGCCCCTAGAGCCTGGGACTTGGAACTTGGACTTTTAGCCTCCAAAACTCTAAGAGAATAAACTCTTATCTGTTAAGCCATCACATTTGTGGATATTTCTGTTACAACAGCACTAGAGATAACCAAAAGAATAGCCAAGGATATTAATCATTTGCATCACCTGTTGTTGTTGTTATGTGCCGTTGTGACCCCTCCTTGGGTTGCCGAAGCAGTGTCTCTACGGAACTAGATTGCCCAACCTTCCTTCCGAGGATTGGCTGGTGGGTTTGAACTGCCAGCATTCTGGTTAGTAGTCAAGTGCCTTAAGCATCACCTAGTGCCTCCAAAATCAGATTTATCTGTCATATTTTTCATTACTTTCAAGTTCTGCTCAGTATGATATATTACGTGAATAAGTAATCCTAGTTCACTATGCCATCTCAGTTTTCTCAAGAGAGTTTATAGTTGTGGATATCCCAGTATAATTATTAATGATGCAGAATTGTACTCTCAAAATTGCTCCAGTTTGGATTAAAAAAAAAAAAAAAAAACTAAATGGTCACCCCATTTTTTCCAAAGAATGGCTCTACTGATAAGCTTCAGATGTAACGGCAAGTTATTGCAGGACAGATACAG